>NC_047115.1:25267676-25567676 GCF_902500255.1 Thalassophryne amazonica | reverse complement strand
TGGTTTTCCTTGTCTGTGGGATTGGCGTTTGGTGTGACAGCGATGGCTTCGCCTCACACTCCAAACCAGATAAGTGGTTAACCAGGAGCTGCACGAGTGTGTGATTGGAGGTGGAGGTTCTCCCTCCTAACTGTGTACAGACTGTGGATTACTGAGT
Organism: Thalassophryne amazonica; assembly: GCF_902500255.1. Taxonomy (NCBI): domain Eukaryota; kingdom Metazoa; phylum Chordata; class Actinopteri; order Batrachoidiformes; family Batrachoididae; genus Thalassophryne; species Thalassophryne amazonica. Next base: position 25,567,519 of record NC_047115.1, on the reverse strand, counting down.
GTGCGGACTCACACTCATTCATCTTGTCTCTGCTTTCTGCCAGCAGTACCAGGGTCGACAGCCGAAGACAGAGGCCACCTGGGGACTCGGGACTTGGCGGCTCCGGTGTTCTTCAGACCGTTGGTGGTGGAAGCCGTGTGGGACGCGGCTTCTCTCTCGTCGGGGGTCTTCTATCTTCGAGCCTGCCCACACGTCACCTGGTGTCAATTGACTTTACAATTTCTGTGTATTTAGTTGTGTATTATCACAACATTAAATTGTTACTTTTTGGCTTATTGTCCGTTCATTTGCGCCCCCTGTTGTGGGTCCGTGCTACGACACCTTCCCAACATCTGCAACCTCACATGACACTAAATCCTTCACACTGTAGCTTTAACTAAATAGCCTAAACTTCTAAAATATCTCAGTAGGCTTTATATTATCCACAACATATAAACTCCATCCTGCATAAAGTGAGGAAAAACTCCACAGAATACTGTTACTGTTACAGTACAGGGAAAAACAATCAATAGCATAAGTGCAAACTAAAGATTGCCTGCAGCAAAAAAAGTTGTGAGGACATTCTGCTGGGCATTTTCGCAGTAATGTCAACTGAAAAAAAAAATAAAACTTTTGATATATGAAGCAGAACAAGTTGCACCAAAAAAGAAACGAAATCGAAGGATTATACACACTCCCAGCGGTGGCCTTTTTCTACTACAGTGGTAAAAAATGTTGTATCCTTACAGTCCTTTGTATGCTTTTGGATTTTCTGCAGTGAACAAGCTCTGACAGAAGACTGGGTGGATAAAAAATAATAAGGTATGTAAGGGGAAGCAGTTAATCACTGTCATGGCACTGTTTCTTTACAGCCACATCCTGATACGCAGGAAAATCCTTGATTTTGTGCAAATAGATGTCTACAATCGTTTGGTAAAGAACCAGTGTCACTGATGAGCATAAACAGGGCTCAGTTCAGGTCTATGTAGCCGCCAAATGTAAAACACTGTCATTCAAACTGTAGTCAAGCGCCAACCTCCGGTGTTGAAAAATGAAGTCAATGCAAAAGTGACATAACCCACAGTTCCTCGAATGGCCACTTCAGGCTGGCTCCAAAAGTGAGTCAATCCCCACAGATCCTCATGTTAAAATCCACAACAACTCAGCAGAAATGTTTACAGTCTAGTACAAAAAGCAAAACAAAAAAATGTTTTAATTTCGATAGTTTCCCCATTTATGACAACTGTGTAAGGGTTAAATTGTTACATAAGACAGTTTAACTCTGAACAAGCCTTACAATGTAATTAATTAGGCATGTGGTTGGTTTGCCTGACAGCAAGTTGTGGTGGTGTAGTATCCAAGTGGCCATGTTGTGTGTTGGGGGGTTTGGCTGGATGTTTTTGTGTTGTTTTCTTTTCTTTGCTCTCCAGGTGGTATGCAAACTGGTTTTTGTCTGTGGAGAAGGTGCTGGCAGAAGAGTCCTTCACCCTCATCAGCATTATTAGCTGCACCTGTGGAGGATGTTCATGTGCAGGCCTACTGACTCGCAGCACCTGTGGATGATGCTCACGTGCAAACTTAAAGACTTTCAGCTGAAGCAGATAATGAGATGGCGTTCTGCATTTAAGCCATGAGTGGTTCAAGCAGAATTGCCGGGAACTCGACCTTGTGACGTTCGTTTGTGAGACGCTGAGGACCGCGCCAGGGTTTGACACATCGTGCCTGTGAAGGAGGACGGGTGAGGGACACATGCGGTCAGCACACATCAGAGGTGATTATTGTCTGAATGATCGTTAATAGTAATTTGGCATTCTGTTACGCAGTATATTTGAACATTGATGAGAATTGTGCAGTTTGCTTCTCACTGCCGTGGCGTACAGACTGATGATCCTCCACCTGTTGTGAGAAGCTGCTCATTTACATAAAGCTTAAATTCAGACCTGAATGTGTTGCTGATAGTGTGTGCCTCTGAAGGATATTTGCTGTAGCTCTGTTGACTTACCTCACCTTTTTCCATTCTTCACAGAGTCAGTTTGTCGTGTCCACCTGGGGGGTGTTTGGCGGTGAATCTGAGTCCAGAAGCGCCGAGGCCTCGATCCTTTTGGGCACTGGAGAGCGCGCCGTCCTTCACTCCGCCAGACAAACCAAATATTTATGTTGTACACTAATTATTGCACTGGAGGGGAAATAAAACCGTTTTGTTTGTGGAACCGCTTTCTGGTTATTTAGCGCTGGGTTCAGTCAGACGTTGGTCCGCTCCTCAACCTGCGTCTGCACATAACAGGCCAGCCACTAGCAGACTTCTTTCTCAGCATATATAAGGGTGATTGTTAGACTACGGGCACTTATTATGTCCTTTGATCGTATTGTATGAAAAACAGAAAAAAGGGGAAGTTCACACTTTTATAGTTATCTTTACAATGAAAGTGTGTTAAGAAATTTGTTCTAGTAGTCTATGATGACTTTTTCACCTTTTTTCAGCATCATTATATGCAAATATTGCCATTTTGTGCTTGTCCCACACCCAGACTTTTGATCTTCAATGATAAAAATGAATGGTAAAGAAACATTTTTTCTAATGTTTTAAAATATCTCTGAATAAAATATCAGTAAAATAATCAAAACATAATTGGGGTATTCAATGTCATACAACTGTTGTGATTTTTTTAAACAAAATGTAGTTGTCCCATACTATTGCCGTAATTTCCACCACAACACTGTAATGTCCCTTTAAACAGTTTGTATGAAAGATTGTTTGGGTAGTTTCTATGGAGATAAACAGTGACATCAGAGCACATGTATATAGCACCAAATCACAACAAACAGTTGCCCCAAGGCGCTTTATATTGTAAGGCAATGGTGTGGTGGAAATTACATTTACAAGGCCAATAGTGCCCGTAGTTAAAGAATCACCCATAAAGAACAAATATAAAATAACATGTTTTTTGCAGTTAACTGTACCAAGATTCTTCCTTAGACCATCATGAAAAGAATCAAGGTGCAAGTAATTTAGGAACATACTATGGTGGTTGAGAGACCACGCACACTCGTGTGTGTTTATATATACATGTATAGTATATTCAGAAAAACCACACAAACATCAGACTGTGCCATTTTAACAGAGCTTTAAAATTGTGCTAGGGTAAATTACGGCATTTCCCCCTTGACTGCCGTCAATCTCATTTTAATGAAACTTTCAGGTAACGTTTGACTGCTAGTTCATAACTTGGTTTTTGAAATCAAACACCCAGAGTTTTGCTGAAACAGGCCCCTGTTGTTGAGTCAATGGTGGTGGTTTTTGTTGTATTTTTAAACAATTTCTGTATTTATTAGTTATCTTAATTTGTAAGTGTTGTGGCTTCTACTAGCCACTGTATAATACACACATAGAGACCAAATTAACATCCAGGACTTAAAAGTACTTATCTCACTCCAGTCATTTCCATCTTTTAAAAAAAAAAATCTATAAATCATTTCTTCAGAGTCTTTAACTTCTGTGGGCATTCATATTGCTGATGGAAGCAAAATAAGCCAAAGTACATCAGAAAAATGCACAACCGATAAATAGCCATTTTGCCATTCATTTAAATGAATGGATCTGAGGGGATGGTACCTCACAGGATGTCACCGAAGTCAACGTTTTTCGCAGGTTAACATTTCTGAGTGTCTATCAGCAGCAGATGAGCTCAAGCTAATTTCCCCATGTTTACGTCTTAATTTCTCAGAGCACATGGCATCAAAAATAAAGCACAACACATCAGTATTTTCATCATCATCATGGTGGGCACAGCTAACCAAAAAGTTAGCTTCGATAACAGATAATCAGCTCAACTGAAAAGTTATCTTTTATGGAGTTAAACCGATAAACCACCCAAAAAATTATCAGAAGCTACAGTTAACTGATAACTTTCAGTATTGTCTCCGGTACACTTGCAGCTAACAAGCTGACTTGCTTTTGGTAGCATCAAAGACAACCACAGACCCAAACAATGAGTCAGCACTTCTGTCTTTGTGCATCCTGCCCACTGCTTCCAGCAGTTTACCTGTTTACTACATAGCTTGTGGCAATAAGAGTTTAGAGGAGCACTCTCTACACAATAGAAGTGTTGCCATGAGACGAAGGTCTTGGAAAATAAAGCAGTGCTGACTCATGGTTTTGAAGTGTAAATAAAATGAATACAGATAGAATAACTCCATTAATGTCAATTCTGACATTTGTACAAAGTTAAAATATGACATATATCTTTAAATTTTAAATAATGCACTAATTCTGAAGTTTTGTAACAAACACAGACAGATGCCAAAGGGATTATGGGTAAATGAGCCTCAGCTAACACTGATTGGTTGACTCATTCATTCTATGTAAAAACCAACATGTTAATGTGAGGTGTGTGTTACATATAAATGGGTGATTCTTAGACTACGGGCACTTATTATGTCCTTTGATCGTATTGTATGAAAAACAGAAAAAAGGGGAATTTCACACTTTTATAGTTATCTTTACAATGAAAGTGTGTTAAGAAATTTGTTCTAGTAGTCTATGATGACTTTTTCACCTTTTTTCAGCATCATTATATGCAAATATTGCCATTTTGTGCTTGTCCCACACCCAGACTTTTGATCTTCAATGATAAAAATGAATGGTAAAGAAACGTTTTTCTAATGTTTTAAAATATCTCTGAATAAAATATCAGTAAAATAATCAAAACATAATTGGGGTATTCAATGTCATACAACTGTTGTGATTTTTTTAAACAAAATGTAGTTGTCCCACACTATTGCCGTAATTTCCACCACAACACTGTAATGTCCCTTTAAACAGTTTGTATGAAAGATTGTTTGGGTAGTTTCTATGGAGATAAACAGTGACATCAGAGCACATGTATATAGCGCCAAATCACAACAAACAGTTGCCCCAAGGCGCTTTATATTGTAAGGCAATGGTGTGGTGGAAATTACATTTACAAGGCCAATAGTGCCTGTAGTTAAAGAATCACCCAAATGTGCTTTTGTAAAATATGCCATTTTTTAATTTGTAAAAAAAAAAAAGCCAAAAAGTTGATTTGACAACCATCTGATATAACCAGGGTCAAAATAAATAGAACACTGCCATCTGCTGGTGCCCAGACACTTAGTACTTAGGGCGAATACTACTATAAACACTACTGACCAGTAGATGGCCCTAGAGACCCTGAAAACTTGCAGTTTTCATACGGATCATTTATTATTCCAAATAAATAATCCGTCCGTGTCTGCTACGTTTAAGATGCTTGGAATTTAATAAACGCAAACTGAATTTCAGACATCTTATACATATATTACTCTGGAACAAAGAGGACAGTCAGTGTTTGACAAAAGCAAGATGTTAAAGAACATGAAGCGTTGCAGCTCACAGTGATTCCAATTGAAAATAATGGAGAAGCAACCTGACCTTCTTCTGGCATTTTTACATAAAACAAGCTCAATAACATCTATAAACCCAGAGAATATATTCATGACAGTTTTAGGCACAATATACAAAGGGTTTAATGCTGTTGTCCATGTGGAGCCTGATCAGAGTGTCGCAAATGCATTTCTCCTGTTTGAATGTACTGAGATTACCCATAATGCACTTTGTGGAGACACAATGCCCACACTAAAACCTTCAAAATTAGTGCATTACTTTAAAACTAAAACATATATCTGATATTTTCACTTTATAAAACTTCAGATGTGACGTTAATTTAAATAACTTGTCTGAAACTAGTTTGGTTAACATTTTAACCATAAGGTATTACTGTATGCCTCTGGATGACTTGGGTAATATTGCCAGCACATCCTTATGGGGTCAAAAGAAATTAGCTTTTTTTTTTTCTGTGACCAGTTCTCCTTTACTTGCAGAGGGTAGAGCAGTTTCTCCTAGAACCAGCTCTCCTCTTTTTGCAGAGGATAGAGCTGTGCATCTACTGCAAAACATTTAAGAGGTACGTACTCAAATCTTTGATTTCTGACTTCATGAATGTTTGTAAATGTTAAGCTTTGTTCACCAAAAATAGTGGTCTAAAATTTATCAGACCAAAATTAGATAATAGAAAATAATTAGTCTGCTGATGGTTTTCAAAGATATCTGAAAAGCTAATCCGATAATGAAAACATTAGCTTCGATAATTATTGGTTAGCGGATTAGTGGAACTGTGCCCACCACTGATTTTCATAATAGCCAAGTGGCCTCTGTGTGCATGTGCATGGCTTCGATCACACAAAGCAGGGAGATTTGACATTTGTCATTTGGCATGCTTATGTAAAAATAAAAAGTTAAGACAAATATTTTTGGAGAAATTAGCAATTTTAGCTAACCAATAAACAATGGATGCTGTGCTGCAATGCACCATGGGAGTTCAGGGTTTTAAGGTTTAAAATGTTATTATGGTTTATATTAGTTCAACAGTCTTGTTAGTGTTATTGATTTATTGTTTTGTAGCTCAACTGGTTTAGTCAATTTAAATAAGTCTCATGTTTCTATTACCATGAGTGACTTAAATTTCATGTTGGGACCATGAGTGAAATAACTTGTGGTTTTAATGTCTGCAGCCACTGTCTTTGTTTGCCACACAAACTGGACAAGCAGGCTTGGGCAATACCTCGCACAGATGGCTATCTGCTCAAGGACCCAAAGGCCGAAGTGAGATGACAACTGAAGAGAAATGATACTTCGAAGAGGAGAAGTGCATCACCATCACAGCCCACAAAGCCAAGCAATACACCTAGACAACCTGGGACAATGCAGAATCCACGAAGTTCACATGGATGACATTAATGGAAATGGAACCCCTGGTGAGCTCCTTCTTACTCTGTTCGGTTTACGACCTTTTACTGTCTGCAACAATACTGTCGGCAACAAACCTGAATTTGTTGAAATCTGCTACAAATTATCCCCTTACTTTCACCTGCTGAACTCAGCAAGTATATCCTTGCAACCCCGCAGACCTGATGACGCATTCCACAGGCACCCTCTTGTAGCCTCATGCTGCTGGTGGCACCGGGGATGGTGGCACTGCCAGTAGCTACTGAAACTGTGCAATCATCTCCGGTTGGTGGCGGATGAGGGCGGTGTCTTGCAGTGGAAGTTGTATAATCTTCTCCCCTGTCAATTAAAACCACCTGTTTCTGTGAAGGCTCTTAGTTGTCCAGGTGGTTTCCATTGTAGAGAAGCTTGAATCTTCGACTGGACTGCACACAAGACTCTCTACAAGGGTCAAGACAGAAGTCAGACTACCAGAGCAAGTATTTTAGCTGAGGATGCTTCTGCAATTTGAAGCAAAACGTCCTTGCGTCAAGCAACCCAGTCCAGTCGAAGATTCAAGCTTCTCTACAATAAAACCACCTACTTACAGGAGCTGTGGGTGCGTGCGTGTTGGTAACTACTTTCTGGACTCACGCCATTTCAGCAGGGGGCAGTAAGTTATCTTTATATTAAAAGCTTGAGTGTGGGGAGTGATTTTAAGTTCAATGTAAGTACATAATATAATAAAAAAAATTCACGTATATACGAGGGCTGTCAATAAAGTAACGGTCCTTTTTATTTTTTTCAAAAACTATATGGATTTCATTCATATGTTTTTACGTCAGACATGCTTGAACCCTCGTGCGCATGCGTGAGTTTTTCCACGCCTGTCGGTGACGTCATTCGCCTGTGAGCACTCCTTGTGGGAGGAGTCGTCCAGCCCCTCGTCGGAATTCCTTTGTCTGAGAAGTTGCTGAGAGACTGGCACGTTGTTTGATCAAAATTTTTTCTAAACCTGTGAGACACATCGAAGTGGACACGGTTTGAAAAATTAAGCTGGTTTTCAGTGAAAATTTTAACGGCTGATGAGAGATTTTCAGGTGATTCTGTTGCTTTAAGGACTTCCCACGGTGCGAGACGTCGCACAGCGCTCTCAGCCGCCGTCGTCAGCCTGTTCAAGCTGAAAACCTCCACATTTCAGGCTCTATTGATCCAGGACGTCGTGAGAGAACAGAGAAGTTTCAGAAGAAGTCGGTTTCAGCATTTTATCCGGATATTCCACTGTTAAAGGAGATTTTTTTAATGAAAGACGTGCGGACGGGTCCGCGCGTCGGGACGCAGCCGCCGCAACGCTCCGCCACAGGAAAAACACCTCTGTTGAAAGCCTTAAGGACAAGTTGGAACATGTCCTGCCTGTTAAACAATTTCTCATATACTCACTCCACTGAAAGCCATCAAAAGCCGCCTGGATTTTACAAATGGTTATCAACACAGAGGTGTTTTTCCTGTGCCGCCGCACCGCGTCGGCTGCGTCCCGACATCCGTCCGCACGTCTTTCATTAAAAAAATCTCCTTTAACAGTGGAATATCCGGATAAAATGCTGAAACCGACTTCTTCTGAAACTTCTCTGTTCTCTCACGACGTCCTGGATCAATAGAGCCTGAAATGTGGAGGTTTTCAGCTTGAACAGGCTGACGACGGCGGCTGAGAGCGCTGAGCGACGTCTCGCACCGTGAAAAGTCCTTAAAGCGACAGAATCACCTCAAAATCTCTCATCAGCCGTTAAAATTTTCGCTGAAAACCAGCTTAATTTTTCGAACCGTGTCCACTTCGATGTGTCTCACAGGTTTAGAAAAAATTTTGATCAAACAAAGCGCCAGTCTCTCAGCAACTTCTCAGACAAAGGAATTCCGACGAGGGGCTGGACGACTCCTCCCACAAGGAGTGCTCACAGGCGAATGACGTCACCGACAGGCGTGGAAAAACTCACGCATGCGCACGAGGGTTCAAGCATGTCTGACGTAAAAACATATGAATGAAATCCATATAGTTTTTGAAAAAAATAAAAAGGACCCTTACTTTATTGACAGCCCTCGTACATGTCAAATATACATGGATGACACAAGAAAGTGAAAACACTTACTTCCATTGTGGTCCATTTAAAAATCAAATGACAAAATAAAAGTAGAAATAAAATAATAATAGAGCATATGATAAGAACCTAAACAATTTATAAATACATTAAGACATTAAATTAACATTAAAAAAATTACATAATTAACAGAAAATAAATGGGTTGAGTTCTAGAAAATGAGGTCTAAGGTTCTAAAACCATTCTGGACTCACACACCATTCCAACTCATTATACAAGCTTTGCTTAATTTATTACCACCCTTGAAAAATGTCAGTTACCCATTTTATAAATACTACCCAATCTAGAGCCTGTGGATCCCCACGGCCAACGAGCTAGTATTTTCATAATTCTGTATTCATTTAGACTAGCCAGCTCATTTAACATTTAATTTACCAGAGATATGCATTTTAAACCTTTCTTCTAAAGGTCCACCAGAACCTCAGGAACTAATGAATTTATATTTTTGTATAACAGATTGTGCAGTTGCTTTCAGCACCATGAATCTTTTCGACATGGCTCCTAAGCAGGTTTGAATATTGAAGGAAAAAGGCAATTTCTTGAGATAAATCTCAAAAAAGCAGACACGAGTGTTTAGTCTCAACACGTCTGGCTAGAAAACAGTGACTGGGGGCAAGCAGCAATCAACTTAATACTCTGAAACGTTGGCTTGTGGGGACGGGGAGGTGCTCCTGCAAACAGCCACAGTGATGAGGTGTCCTGCTAGCTGTCAGCTACTTCAGATGGTGTCAGAGGACACATGCTGCAGCTTATCACAGTCAAACCATCAAAGGAGATTCATATGTAGGTTTTTTTATCCTGCGGATGTGTAACACGGTACTGCTATCTTAGCGTTCATACTTCAAGAAGACAATGAAAATGGAGCCACTGATTTAGGATCAAGAGGCTGTGAACATGAAGACTCAAAAAGAATTAGGCAAACCACATATGAGAGTCGATAAGACAGTAAGGCCCTTCAGCTTCTCCCTCACTTGGGGTCACCACAGCAGATCCGAGGTGGATACACAGGACGATTTAGCACAAATTTACGTCCGATTCCCTTCCTGATGCAACCCCATATCATGTGGAAAATGGCAGGGGGTGGCCTTGAACTGAGAACCTTCCATGCACTACCCACTTGAGTATAATCTGTCAGTATTAAACAACAAGACAAACAGGAAATACTAAGGTGATCGCCGGCCTGTGCTGCCATATTTTATAACTGAATCAGTTAGCTTTATACACAGATATTATGAAACTTAAGCAAAAACCTAAAACAGAAAACCTTTCTATTAACCTGATTTATTTCATGTTTTATACCCTTAGTACCTGCTACTTCCTACTCTGTCAACGCTGCCATGGTTCATGTCTCTGGTGTTCATTTTCTGACTCTTGGGATTTTAATAACTTAGATTTCCTCATGCACTCTTATATTAATATCTTCTCTGTGTGTTTTTCCACTGGCTTCACTTCCAGTCACTTGTGTTTCTGGTTTCACATGCACTATTAACTCACCATTGACTGTTTCACGCACTATATAACCATCCACAACACTCCAGTGCCAGATTATCTTGCTCTCATGCCTGGTTTCTCATATTCTATCCTCATGTTTGATCTACAGCTGCCGACCCATGTGCTCTCTGTGTATTTCCTGATTACAGCCTGCTATTTTCTGATCTGTCAACCTGAAGTGTTTGCTAACTGTGTACTGACCCTCTGGTTGTTTAACTATATCACTTGATTGCTGCTTCCCTCATGGATACTGCTGCTTGATGTACTGCCTGGCTGTATGCTGACCCCTCAACTTTGTCCTCGATCTTTCTTGTTGTCTTTTTCCACCTGGATGACTTTGTTGGATGGACTATTTAGGCTGATAAGTTTTTGTCTCACACCAGTGTTGACCTCTGCACCAGTAGTACACAAAGCCATTACTTGTTCATGATCATTACCTTAGCGTAATCAGTTTTATTGACATCTCATGAGCCAATCATGTTCTCCTTGCCACTCCATAAATACTTTGTTACGCTATTGTATTTGATACATCAGATACTCAAAGCACTTTATAATGATGCAACTTGGGGATGCTGCATTCCATTGTACAACTTCACAAAGTGCAACTGAACCGCCATTCAAGTCAGATTTCAAAGTTGAATACTAATAAAAAATCTGATGTTACAGCAATATGGCAGTGCACACAGAGAGGTGAGCAGAACTGTCATTTCATCAGTTTCTCCCTGTTTGTGTTGTGAAATGTACAGTAACAACTGTAGAATGCACACAATCACCGAGCACTCATGACAATACAAACTCATTCAGATATGGGTTGAGGTATAATTTAAATATATACATCTCTGTGTGTAACTATACTCTGAACAAAAAGCAGGCAACACAAAGCTTGAAACAAGCTTTGTATAAAATCCATAAAATCCATGTTTTCCCAAGCAGTTGCACTGGAACGCATTTAGACTGGAAGTCAGAAATACCTACTTGGAATTATTCACTTACAACTTACAACTGAGCACAGCATAAGGACCTAACCCAGGGGATATTCGTGATTTCCCTGTCTGACAGGCAATCGAAAAGAGGATTACAAACCCAGAGGATCTCTACCTCCATTGTCAGTTTCCTCCATCTTTTCTAAAGCACCACAAGCAACACTGAGACCATTGATCAGTACCCTAAAAAGGAAAAATATTCACTCTGATTTGGTGTTCTTCATCCATAAAACATCAATGCTTTCAAAGGGGCTGAATACATTTATTAAGTGGAGTACATACTGGTTCACTCGTTGGGCTGTTGAAGCACAGTGTTGGACGTTTTGCATATTGAGGATAAAATCAGCCCCTGTTCACTGCCACGCCACTCATCATGCTGCTTGGTTCTATTAATACGTGCAGACACACACAGTGAAAGTTAGCCAACATGCTCACATCTGTGGACATCACAAACACTGTTTCATGACCACGTCCAGCAGTCCGTAACTACACAGTGAGTGAAAATTAAAGAACTAAGAAAAGTCATGCAATCAGGTTAGAAGAAGCATCCTGGAGACAGAGAAGCACAAACAAGAAGTGGAAGAACAGAAGAACAGAAGAGGAGGCAAAAAAGAAGAGATGCCAGAGGGAGAGTGTTTATTGGGATGTTACGGGGGGGGGGGCTGTGATTGGAAAGAGAAATCACTGCACTGCAAAAAAACAAAACAAAACAAAAAAAGCTGTACAGTGACAAATCCAGCCTGGAAAGTCATGTGGAACTGAATTTCTAACATCTTTTGACTGCCGGTCTTGACTGCATGAGATAATGATGCATAAAACACAAAACTCATGTTACTTGGAATATGTTTGCTGGAGGACTAGAAAAACAAAACGAAATGAGTCATATCCTGCCGAAAGGAAACCCAAAACAAACAGTGTCTTACTTTGGCATCTGAACTTAAACAGTTCGGAAAGCTGTTCTCATCCTTTTGTTATGAAGTTTGTTAATAAATGCAAATGAAGAAAAATGTGGTTATCAGTGTGGTAGTATTTATCCTGTATAAATGAGGAGAAATGACTCCGAAATTCAGAGTTAATTGAGCACACACAAGATTCAAGTTAATTCAGGGAGTCCGAGGACATTGGTCAAGACGACATCTGCATGATCAGATTTTTCTTTATCCCAGTTGTTCCTCGTGCTGCTTACGGAAACAGTCTCCCACAGGAAAGAATTCCCAACAACGCTCCTGGTACATTTTCCACACATAGGATTCCTAGGAAAATCAACAAGAGATGAGAAAATACATCTTAAAGCCAGTAAAACAATTCTAACTTTTTGTTTATTATGAGATTAATAAAACAAAAACAAGAAGGAAAGAAAAAGTTCTCACAGTAGTGCTGTAATAGACCATAGCTGATCCATAGTACATATCCGCTGCCTCCCGCAGTTCGGCAAGCATGAGACCCACGGATTAATTCCAAAGTTTACATAAGTGTGATGTCATACTGACTGTTTTTAAAGTGATAACTGTGTTAATTTTGATGCAGTCACAGTAAAATCAATCTGAGTGGATGAAATGCAGCTGTTGCATGCTTCTGCAGCTTGTTCAAAAAATAAAAATCTTGTGAAACGGAGATCAAGGTGTTTGTATGTAGACAGAGAGGCACGATTGGGAGGAATATCCTCCCTGATTTAAACCTGAGCAGTCATTTATTATTGGACTTCTGTGCTAGTCATGGACTGTCCATAACAAGCATCAAGTGTGAACATAAGGATGCTCATAAGTGTACATGGTACCAGAGCACCCTAGGCCGAAGGTCAATGATCAATTTTGTGATGATCACCATCTGGTAGTGAGTCAGATCAGAGGGTCGGGGAGGACTTTGGGCAGACCTGGTAAGTCCAAACTGATAGTACAGGTGAACAAGGAATGTCTGAAGGATCCCACTGTCTGACAGATTTTCAACTCACACCTCCAGCGGAGCTTTTCTGGCATCCAGAATCAGAATGGGTAATGTTCAAAGCTTCCACTGCTGCAGGGAGCGGCAGCCTAAAGGTCTTAGGTGCCTCAAAGGGTAGCAAGCCTCGAACAGGTGGACACCGGTGGTCAGGGAAGCTGTCCGAATGAAGGAGGAGTCCTTCCAGAGGCAGCTGCAAGGTACTGGAGGCAAAGCAGCGGGTGTGGGAGCAGTTTGGAGTAACCATGGACAAGGACTTTCGGTCGGCACCAAAGTGCTTCTGACGGACCATGAGGCACCTCAGGAGTGGAAAACGGGGAACCATCCAAGCTGTCTACAGTAAGGATGGGACTCTACTGACCTCAACTGAGGAGGTAATCACCAAACACTTTGAGGAACTCCTGCATCAGACTGGAGCGCCCTCTGTAGTACAGGCAGAGCTGGAAGCTGATGGGGGGGGGGGGGGGGTCATCAGCAATTTCCTTGGTGGAAGTCACTGAGGTAGTCAAACAACTCTGCTGTAGTAAAGCCCTGGGGGTTGATGAAATCCATCCAGAAATGCTGAAGGCTTTGGGTGCAGAGGGACTGTCTTAGATGAGATGTGTCTCCATCACTGCGTGGAGGTCTGGGACAGTGCCTAAGGAGTGGCAAACTGGGGTGGTGGTCCCCATATTTAAAAAAAGTGGACCAGAGAGTGTGTGCCAATTACAGGGACATCACACTACTCAGCCTCCCCGGTAATGTCTACTCCAGGGTGCTGGAAAGCAGGGTTTGGCTGATAGTGGAACCTCAGATTGAAGAGGAACAATGCAGGTTCCGGCCTTGGCAATAGAAAAACCAACTAGCTCTTCACTCTCACAAGGATGCTGGAGTGGGCCTGGGAGTATGCCTATCCAGTCTACATGTGTTTTGTGGACTTGGAGAAGGCGTATGACCAGGTACCGCGGGAGATACTGTGAGAGTTGCTGCAAGAGTATGGAGTGAGAGGTCCCTTCTTAGGGCCATTCAATCTCTGTACCCACAAAGCGAGAGCTGTGTTCAGGTTCTCTGCAGTAAGTTGGACTAGTTTCCAGTGGGGGTTGGCCTCTCCCAGGACTGCGCCTTGTCACCAATCTTGTTTGTGATATTCATGGACAGGATTTCGAGGCGTAGTCAGGCTGAGGAGGGTCTTCAGTTTGGTGGGCTCTAGAGCTCATCACTGCTTTTTACAGATGATGCGGTCCTGTTGGCTTCACTGGCCTGTGACCTCCAGCACTGGGCCGGTTTACATCTGAGTGTGAAACAGCTGGGATGAGGATCAGCACCTGTAAATCTGAGGCCATGGTTCTCAGCAGGAAACCAGTGGATTGCCTACTCCGGACAGAGAATGAGGTCTTGCCCCAAGTGAAGGTGTTCAAGTACCTTGGGGTCTTGTTCTGGAGTGAGGGGGACCATGGAGAATGAGATTGGCTGGAGAATCTGTGCAGCAGGGATGATTATTGCATTCGCTCACATTCCTACTCTCACCTATGGTCATGAGGGTTGGGTCATGACCAAAAGAACTAGATCATTGGGTACAAGTGGCCGAAATAGGTTTCCTCAGGAGTTTGACTGGTGTCTCCCTTAGAGATAGGGTGGGAAACTCAGTCATTCACGAGGAGCTCAGAGTAGAGCCACTGCTCCTTCGTGTTGAAAGGAACCAGCTGACGTGGTTCAGGCATCCAGTAAGGATGCCCCCTGGGCGCCTGGTGCTGGAAGTGTTCCAGGGACATCCATCAGGGACTAAACCCCGGGGAAAACCCAGGACTAGGTGGAGAGATTATATCGCCACACTGGACTGGGAACACCTCGGTATACCCCAGTCAGAGGTGGTTAACTTAGCCTGGGAAAGGGAAGTTTGGGGTCTCCTGCTAGAGCTGTTGCCCCCCGACCCGATCCCAGATAAGCAGTTGAAGATGTATGTATGTATGTATGTATGTACATACAGTAGTGTTCAGAATAATAGTAGTGCTATGTGACTAAAAACATGTTTCCCATGTAACTTATTGTTACATGGGAAACAGGGTACCAGTAGATTCAGTAGATTCTCACAAATCCAACAAGACCAAGCATTCATGATATGCACACTCTTAAGGCTATGAAATTGGGCTATTAGTAAAAAAAAGTAGAAAAGGGGGTGTTCACAATAATAGTAGTGTGGCATTCAGTCAGTGAGTTCATCAATTTTGTGGAACAAACAGGTGTGAATCAGATGTCCCCTATTTAAGGATGAAGCCAGCACCTGTTGAACATGCTTTTCTCTTTGAAAGCCTGAGGAAAATGGGCCGTTCAAGACACTGTTCAGTAGAACAGCGTAGTTTGATTAAAAAGTTGATTGGAGAGGGGAAAACAAAAAAATTATAGGCTGTTCATCTACAATGATCTCCAATGCTTTAAAATGGACAAAAAAAACCAGAGACGCGTGGAAGAAAAACGGAAAACAACCATCAGAATGGATAGAAGAATAAGCAGAATGGCAAAGGCTCACCCATTGATCAGCTCCAGGATGATCAAAGACAGTCTGGAGTTACCTCTAAGTGCTGTGACAGTTAGAAGATGCCTGTGTGAAGCTAATTTATTTGCAAGAATCCCCCTCAAAGTCCCTCTGTTAAATAAAAGGCATGTGCAGAAGAGGTTACAATTTGCCAAAGAACACATCAACTGGCCTAAAGAGAAATGGAGGAATATTTTGTGGACTGATGAGAGTAAAATTGTTCTTTTTGGGTCCAAAGGCCGCAGACAGTTTGTGAGACAACCCCCAAACTCTGAATTCAAGCCACAGTTCACAATGAAGACAGTGAAGCATGGTGGTGAAAGCATCATGATATGGGCATGTTTCTCCTACTATGGTGTTGGGCCTATATATCGCATACCAGGTATCATGGATCAGTTTGGATATGTCAAAATACTTGAAGAGGTCATGTTGCCTTATGCTGAAGAGAACATGCCCTTGAAATGGGTGTTTCAACAAGACAATGACCCCAAGCACACTAGTAAACGAGCAAAATCTTGGTTCTAAACCAACAAAATGAATGCCTCGCAGATGTGAAGAAATCATGAGAACTGTGGTTATACAACTAAATACTAGTTTAGTGATTCACAGGATTGCTAAAAAAGCAGTTTGAACATAATAGTTTTGAGTTTGTAGCGTCAACAACAGATGCTACTATTATTGTGAACACCCTCTTTTCTACTTTTTTTACTAATAGCCCGATTTCATAGCCTTAAGAGTCTGCATATCATGAATACTTGTTCTTGTTGGATTTGTGAGAATCTACTGAATCTACTGGTACCTTGTTTCCCATGTAACAATAAGACATATACTCAAAACCTGGATTAATCTTTTTAGTCACATAGCACTACTATTATTCTGAACACTACTGTATGTATATATGTACATCACAATCACTTACAGACATGACTTACAGACAGCAAGCTCACATGACAACTAACAAAGCTGTCAAAGTAGGTGTAGCAGAATCTTATTTTACTGCTGTGATGTCATCATCTGGGCAGTCTTTATTAAAATAAAATTTCCCTCATGAAATGTGAGTATAGAAAATAACGTGAGCCCATTTTTAATATAAAATCGCTGGCGGAGATCACCATGCTTGTTACTGAGGCAAAGCATTTGAGACCAATGATGCTACATGTCTGTTTGTATTTCTATATAGCTACTAATTGTGTACTTATTAATTATAGGAAATAAAGAACACATGATGATGATGATGATGATGTACAGGACCAGTCAAAAGTTTGGACACATTTTCCCATTCAGTTGAATGTTGTGATCGCAACAATGCTGTCTTATTGCAGTTTTCCTGTTCTACCTCTAGATGTGCGTACAAATTGTCAGGCCTGTGTGTATATTTACACAAATTCCTAAGTATGCAAGTAATGAAGTAAGTAAGTACAAGTTGGTAAACTCCACACTTTACATAGAAATGTCTGTACAAAAGGGTTAAGCACAAATCTGCATGTCCAAAGGGTTGATAAATGAGGCCTCAGGACTGGTATAGTTTTTGAAGGTTACTGCAGATTATGTTTTGTCATAAACAAGCTTACCCTGAAGATGTGGTTCTTTATCCTCGACCTTTTATAATCTTCAAATACACCTTGCGGTGTTTTTGCAGTAGACTATGGACACCAGCACTGCATGTAAAAATCACTTCCTATCTGTGATACAGTGCACTTTAGTTTCCTGTGTATGAATTCAAATGAAGCGAATATGATTATTTACACCATATAATGTAGAATAGGTGTTAAAGATTTTGTATATATGTTATCACTGTTAAACGTTTGTACATTTGTCTTCTTTCTCATGAGAACGGTGTTGTGCTGTTTTGCACTTCACCCTGAGAATGTATGTGTTATTCAACCTTGTTTAGCTTTGTCTTCTTTCTCATGAGAACGGTGTTGTGCTGTTTTGCACTTCACCCTGAGAACGTACGTGTTATTCAACCTTGTTTTAGCTTTGTCTTCTTTCTCATGAGAACGGAGATGTGCTGTTTTGCACCTGTCTTAATGCAATCCTGAGAATTCAATTTTGTTTTAGCACTCTGGGGTCAATCTGAGCTGGGAATGAAGGACTGGATGTACTTATTGTTATAACATAACTTTGTTTTCGCAGCCTCTAACGACTGGGAGCAAGAGAACGTTTTGACTATTGTGATGTGGTGTTTAGTGTGAAGGAGTGTGGAAGACAGGACACTTCAGGCAGATGCAGAACAGCTGATACCTGCAACAGACGAACGAGATGTGCTGACCTGAAGTGTTCTTCCTTACAGCTGCACTTGATGTATGCGTTTATGTTATGGGAAGAAACTTGTCTTGCGTCATTACCCCCACCCTTAGGACAAGTTTCTTGTTTATGTGATGAGGGCGTCTCTTAATAAAAAGAGCGGAAAAGCAGGCCAGACTTTAGTGTAGCCTTGGTGTACAGCCTGGCCGCACTCCGCGCGTAATATTTGATTTTCTGTCTCACTGGTGTTTCTTGACTCTGTTTGTCTTGTTAAAGGTTTTAAAAAATGTTTGGAGGAGAAAATACCCAACATTGACTGGGGGCTACGTCCGGGAGCTCAACAACACCGGAGGTGTCCGGCGGGGGTCGTCAAGTCCAGACGTAAATCCTTGGCCAAGGTCTGATCGATCGATTGATCGTGTCTGCAATTGTCGACCACCGTTGGCATCGTCTGGTTGACGAGATTTTCCCGAAGAAGACAGACAGGAAGTCGAGTCAGTGAGTAAAATTTCTTTGTAAACAGTACTGAGTGAGTGGTGATCAGATCACATAAACAGTTAAATTCCGCAAGCGATGATACAGAATCGTCTGTTAATGCAAAGCAGTTAAACTCTGTAAGGAGGGTGCGGACTCCTCTGTTTATATACGCGTACCGGTAGGGGATAAAAGTGATCACATAAAACAGTTAAACTCCGTAAGCGATGATACAGAATCGTCTGTTAATGAAACACAGTTAAACTCTGTAAGGAGGGCGGACTCCTCTACGGTTGCGAGGGACGCAAGTAGTTAAATTCCGGAAGGAGGATACGGACTCCTCTGTTTTAATACGTAAAGGAAATCCCGGGTAGAAATATGTGCACTGTAAAAAGGTAGTTAAATTTGGCAGGGACGGCGGAGTCCCCTAAGGCAGGACATTAGTTAAATTTCACGGGAGGGCGAGCTCCCCTGACATAAGAATACGCGTACGATTATTAGGAGTGTTTCTATGTGTAAATAGTGTTTTGCGCAAGTGTAAATAACTGTGTGAAAGTGTAATACTTTGGACAACGTTAGTGACAACCGTGCGTGTGGAAGCAGAGGCAAGTGATTCCGCTTCCTACCCACTCGGTTTGTGCCCATCTTGGTGTCCATCTACTCCATTCATCGGCTACCAACGTTTCCCATCTTGCAAAGCAAAGTTGGGCATGCTAACCATACATGTGTACACTTGACAGGGACAAGTAAGACTTTGGGTAGCTTAAACCACACCGCCTGGTGTAAGAATGTGGTCCATAGTACTCCCACATTCAAACCTGTCGGGAGGAGTGACGTATGGTGGTGGTGTGGGGATAACAGAATCTTTGACAGACTGCCACGAAATGTGTCAGGTTATTGTGCATTAATATCATTATTGTTACCAGTTGAAGCCATACCCATGACCCCTGAAGACGTTACGACATATGCAGCCTCTCTTATTCCTGAAGATTGGCAGAAAGACGTAGCCAGACATAGAGTGAAAAGAGATTGGAAAGGAGTGGGAAATCCAACATATATTGACGCAATAGGAGTCCCCAGGGGAGTGCCTGACGAGTATAAACTGGTTAATCAAATAGCAGCTGGATTCGAATCTTCCATCTGTTGGTGGTGCTCCATTAATAAAAACGTGGACAGAATAAACTACATCCACTACAATGTACAGAAATTAGGAAATTGGACTGAGGAAGGATTTAAGGCTGTCCATTCACAGTTAGAAGCCACGTCCCTTATGGCCTTCCAGAATCGCATTGCTCTGGATATGTTATTGCAGAGAAAGGAGGTGTTTGTGCCATGTTCGGAGAACAATGCTGCACATTCATTCCCAACAACACAGCTGCAGACGGCAGTCTCACTCAAGCCATTGACGGGCTGAGAACGTTGAACAGGAAGATGAAAGAGCACAGTGGAGTAAACACCGAAGGCTGGGATTGGTGGCTGGAAGGGATGGGAAAATGGAGGTCTTTGATTTCTTCACTATTAGTGTCTATAGCAGTATTTGCTGCAATTCTAACATTGTGTGGATGTTGTTGTATTCCATGTCTCCGAGGCCTTGTAAATAGAATGATAACCACAGCAATAAGTCCAGGACCAGGAGGGGGTCCAGCATCATATCCACTTCTGGGGACAGATGACGACAAGGAGGACGATGGCTCTCCTGACCTGTACCCAGACCAATGGAAGTATGATGACCCAGACACCGATGATGGTGACAATGATGACATCACCTCTGGGGTGTAAGCCTATAGAGAAAACATACCATGATGAACCTCTTAGTGAAAATCTCAAAAAGAAGTGCTAAGCTGAGTGATGCCTACTGTATGTTTAACAGGCGATAAACAGGAGGGGAATGTTAAAGATTTTGTATATATGTTATCACTGTTAAACGTTTGTACATTTGTCTTCTTTCTCATGAGAACGGTGTTGTGCTGTTTTGCACTTCACCCTGAGAATGTATGTGTTATTCAACCTTGTTTAGCTTTGTCTTCTTTCTCATGAGAACGGTGTTGTGCTGTTTTGCACTTCACCCTGAGAACGTACGTGTTATTCAACCTTGTTTTAGCTTTGTCTTCTTTCTCATGAGAACGGAGATGTGCTGTTTTGCACCTGTCTTAATGCAATCCTGAGAATTCAATTTTGTTTTAGCACTCTGGGGTCAATCTGAGCTGGGAATGAAGGACTGGATGTACTTATTGTTATAACATAACTTTGTTTTCGCAGCCTCTAACGACTGGGAGCAAGAGAACGTTTTGACTATTGTGATGTGGTGTTTAGTGTGAAGGAGTGTGGAAGACAGGACACTTCAGGCAGATGCAGAACAGCTGATACCTGCAACAGACGAACGAGATGTGCTGACCTGAAGTGTTCTTCCTTACAGCTGCACTTGATGTATGCGTTTATGTTATGGGAAGAAACTTGTCTTGCGTCATTACCCCCACCCTTAGGACAAGTTTCTTGTTTATGTGATGAGGGCGTCTCTTAATAAAAAGAGCGGAAAAGCAGGCCAGACTTTAGTGTAGCCTTGGTGTACAGCCTGGCCGCACTCCGCGCGTAATATTTGATTTTCTGTCTCACTGGTGTTTCTTGACTCTGTTTGTCTTGTTAAAGGTTTTAAAAAATGTTTGGAGGAGAAAATACCCAACAATAGGAATCATGATCTACCCTACGTTTTACGTGAAAACTGACAATGCAATGTTTCACATGTATGCTTATATTATGGTTGTGCGAGTCTACACCAGTGGGTTACAATGCAACTACTAAACATGCAGGAAGCAATGAATGAGTGCTGTTTGAAAGACTGCATGTCAAACAAACAGCTACTTTAGCAGAGTCAGGGGAGCACTATTGTTTGTATCGTGAGGGAATGTCAGCTACGACATTCATACAGGTGCCTCAGCACTGAGGACTCCAGCAGCTAGAGAAGGACAAATGGATGCCCATGTTTCACCTGCATACAGAAAACACATGGTTCATTTTGAGAGGTGGGGGTGGATCAGTTTTCGCCTGGGTTGTTTCTATCCAGGACCCAAGGAGGTTCCATGGTGTGGATGGATACACATGTTCCCAGATATGACCTGACTTGACTGAGTAGTTGAACAAGATAGTGGTTAAAGAGACAATCCAGCTCTTAAAATTTGTTTTGGACCTTACACGAAAACAGAAGAGGCCATACCTGTCCCGTGTGTTCAGTTTCATCCTTGTTGATGAGGTACATCAGGAAAAATCTGTAACCAAAAAGCAACATTAGCAGCTATTATGCATTATATATATATATATATATATATATATATATATATATATATATATATATATATATATATTTTAATTTATTTATTAAGATTCATAAACAATTTGGTAGAAACTCTCAGTCCTTGGATATTGAACACTGAGACATTTAATACATGTTCAGTGGAAATACGGCTCAAGTTACAAGATGTACAAGAAAAATGACAGATGTCATCAACTGCATTAACAAAGCCTAGACTTTACTGATAGTGTGTGGAGGCAACACGTGTTATGATTTGGGACTGTGTAAAGAAACTGATTTGGACTCACCATTCAATTGCAACATTTCTGTTGAGATGGAAAATGTGTTGGTTAGGTGGCACTTGACGGCCGGCTTAAGAACCACTGTTCAAAATTAGTCATGTTTGTGACTTTGCATGATGTGAGAGTATAGCAAGGTGGCTCAGTGGTTACCCTGTTCCTTTCTCTGTGGAGTTTGCATGACTGCATGAGTTTGCACCAGGCACTCTGGTTTCCTCCCACCATCAAAACATGCACATTAGAGTCATGCTCCTTTCTCTGTCCTTGGCATTCTCTAAACCTGGAGTTTGTCCCTGTATCATCTTATCTTGTCTGACAAAATTAACATGAGTGGACGCAAGGGCACAATTTAGAACTAGAAATTGGGTGGGACAAAGTGCGAGGCCCACAGGGCCGAAGCCCATAGCCCGGGGTTCTGGGGACCGCTTTAGGCCCCCAAAAGCCAACGGTTTCTAGATAAGCTCAGATGCATTCTGAGCATCCAGAACAGTAATTTTAATGTTTTGAGAAGACCATAAAGTGGACACCATTTGACTTATGCAATTTGAAACTGTGGATATAAGTACTTTATTCTGAGAATAGCCAGCACTGATTTTATTAACATCCTGGTGTACATAAGGTATCACCACATGTGTAGAACTCAAAAAGAATGATAGGTTGAGTTCTCATTAAAAAAACAACTGCAATATGGTAAAATGTATTCATAAATATGAAAGAACAGGCTGTTAATAATTATTAACTATCGCATACTGTATTTTTTTTTCTCAAGATTTGTTTTTGCATAAGTTTGAAAAAACAACAGATCATAAGTTTAGGATAAATTACTTATCATGAATTTAATTTTCGAAGTGGCACTAATGACAACACTCATACTGAACATAATTTTGCTTGCATAGACTGATTTTGGAGATCAAGCAATAATTGCAGATGGGCTTTCTGAGGTCCCAGATAGCTTTTCTGATTTCCTTTTCTAACTTTCAGAATTTAGTAAATTAGCATATGGTCCATTGATACTTATGTGTAGACACTAGTCCCTAGAGGCAACTATTTTTGGTTTCAAATCTGGGCAAATGCAGTCCCAGAAAATTCCGAATGTGACAAACAAGAAACAGGTGTTGTAAACAAGTCAATGCTGCTAAAAATACAAACTTGCAGAAACAAAGATACTATTCTGACATGGTTTTGCACATAAGACTGGCATAGCATGTTTCAAGTACACACATATATGTCAGAAGGTGGGGGGGACATACCATATTCTGTACCCCCTGGTTGAAAAGGTGGGGGGGACATGTCCCCTCTATCCCCCACCAAATTGCACCCATGAGTGGGCAGAAGGTTCCCAGTTCAAGACAACCCCTGCCCATTCCTTCATATTCAGCTGCTCATATGGGTCGGGGTGGCAGTGACAACAGAGCAAGCAGCTCATCGCACAAATCCCTATCCTTCCCTATCCTAACGCTTCCCAGGGGATCCCAAGGCATTCCCAAGCCAGCTGGGAAATATAATCTCTCCAGGGTCTCTACTGGGTCTTCCCCGGGGCCTACTCCTGGTTGGTCTTGCCTGGAAGACCTCCCTAGGGACACAACCAGGGGGTATCCTCATCAGGTGCCAGAACCACCTCAACTGGCTCCTTTTGATGCAAAGAAGTAGCAGCTCTACTCCAAGTCCTCCCTAATGTGACAAAACCTTCCCTCTCAATGACTTTTTTGCCTCTAAAAAACTGGATTTTATGTTCCTGACGGAGACATGGCTTCAAGTGGGTGAGTGCTCAGCCTTTTCTGAACTTCTTCCGCCGGGCTGCATATATTTTAGTGCGCCTCGTAATTCTGGAAAAGGTGGAGGGCTTGCAACAGTTTTTAAATCCAGCCTTCACTGCTGTCGCTCTCCTTCTGAAGTTTTCTCGAGTTTTGAAATACAACTCTTAAAACTCCAGACAAACCCACTTGTCCTTTGCGTGCTCATCTATCGCCCCCCTAAATTCAACAAGCATTTTATACAAGAGTTTTCAGATTTCCTGGCTGGAATTGTAACCACTACTGACTGTTTGTTGATTGTGGATTATTTTAATATTCATATTTGTTGTGACAATAAGCCTCTGGTCAAGGACTTTTTTAATGTGATTGATTCTTTTAATCTCACGCAGTGGGTTAGTGGTCCCACGCATGAAAAGGGGCATACATTAGATCTTATTCTTTCTTTTGGCCTCAATGTTTAAGTCGAGGAGATATGTGACTGTCGGATCTCGGACCATCTGCCGATTTTATTCAATTTAGCTCTTCCAGGCTCAGTGGAAAAACGGGACCTCTCTGTGCGCACAAAGCGCGCATTAAACTCACAGTCTGTGGAGCAATTTACGAGCGCGTTTCTGGCCACTGTGCCCTCCTCACGCCGTGACCCAAGTGCTTTGAACTGTGAGGAGCTTCTTATGTTGCGCCACTTGTGACCAAGCGCTCCAGGTTTGCGTCGGAGCCTTGGCACAATGAGACCACTCGTGCACGCAGACGCGTAAATGGAAGAAGGACCATTTGCATGTTTCTCTGGGAATATTTCGAGACAGACCTGTGGATTACCAGGAGGCTGTTAAGTCAGAAAAAGCCGAGTTTGTGTCAAATTTTATTGTAAATAACACTCATAGGCCTCAGGTCCTTTTTAATATACTGAATCGTCTGATTAACCCAGAATCTAAATCTGGTCTTGTGTTGTCTGACTCACTGTGTGACAGCTTTTTGTCATTTTTTTGTTGAGAAAGTGTCACAAATCAGGGCTTCGATTTCAGTGTCTCACTCTAATGATTTTAATTTAAACAATGAGTGCACTTCGGCCTTTGCTGAGTTTCAGCCTCTATCTTTAACTGAATTGCTCAAAGTGGTTCAGCAATTAAGACCTTCCAATTGTCTTTTTGATTCTGTTCCTGCACAACCTTTAAAAAGTGTTATTTCTGTCCTTGGGCCATACATTTTAAATGTTCTGAATGTTTCTCTTTTATCTGGTTGTGTTCCAGGAGTTTTAAAACATGCTGTAGTTCAGCCTCTCCTCAAAAAGCCCACCTTGGATCCTAATATTCTTGCCAATTATAGGCCTGTTTCAAGGTTGCCATTTTTAGCTAAAATCCTTGAGAAAATTGTCTGTGATCAGTTTCAGTCTCATTTGGATACTAATGGCATTTTTGAAAAATTTCAGTCTGGCTTCAAATCACTTCGTAGTACTGAAACAGCACTGTTGAAAGTTTTTAATGATCTTTTAATTGTTGACTCTGGTTGCTCTGGGATTTTAGTTTTGCTGGATTTGACAGCAGCCTTTGACACGGTTGATCACTGTAATTTACTGTCCCGTCTGGAGCATTATGCAGGTTTTAAAAGCACAGCACTGGAGTGGTTCAGATCTTATCTTAGAGACTGTAGTTTCTCTGTGCACCTTGGGCCACACCAGTCCAGCTCAGCACCCTTAAATTATGGTGTTCCACAAGGCTCTGTTTTGGGTCCCGCCCTTTTTTTCCACTGTATATGCTGCCACTTGGCACCATATTCAGAAAATACAACTTGGCCTTTCATTTTTATGCCGATGACCTGCAAATCTATCTCCCACTTAAGCTCCCATCAAATTATTTTACTAACCTGGTAAATTGTCTGCAGGAAGTGAAAACTTGGTTGGCCCAAAACTTTCTAATTCTCAGTGAGGAAAAAACTGAAATAGTTGGTTTTGGCCCTGCATGGTCATCTGGTTCATATGATGTGCTTGGTCCTTTGTCTTCCTGTGTGCATGATTCTGTCAGAAATCTGGGGAACATTTTTGACAGCTCCTTCAAAATGGACAAGCAAATTAATTCTGTGGTAAAGGCCAGTTTCCAACAACTCAGAATCTTGAGAAAAGTGAAGGCTTATCTCCCAGCATGTCTTTTTGAACGAGTTATTCATTTGTTTATAACATCTCATCTAGATTATTGTAACTCACTCTACTGTGGACTGGACCAGTCGTGTCTAAAGCGTCTGCAGCAGGTCCAGAATGCTGCTGCACGACTGCTCATAGGGACGAGGAAGCGAGAGCACATCACCCCTGTGTTAGCCTCGCTCCATTGGCTCCCAATCACATTTAGGATTGATTTTAAGATTCTGCTGCTTGTGTTCAAGTGTTTAAATGGTTTGGCTCCCGATTACCTCTCTGAGCTTTTGACTCCTTATGTTCCGATCAGATCAGTGAGGTCAGAAAGCCAGCTTTTATTAAATGTGCCCAGATCTCGATTAAAAACTCGAGGTGATCGGGGTTTTCGTTTCCCTTTGCACATCAGAGCTGCTCCATCTCTAGAGTCTTTTAAATCTGTTCTTAAGACTCATTTTTATGCTTTGGCTTTTAATACAATTTAAGCTGTGTGTGTCTGGTCTTATGTGTCCTTGTATATTTTGGAATTTTAATCCTTTGTTTTTTTTGTGGTATGGTTTTTGATATTGTTTTTACTGTGAAGCACTTTGGGCAGCTGCTGTTGTTGTAAATGTGCTATATAAATAAAATTGACATTGACATTAACGTGGAGTTATGTAAAGAAGGGCATCCGATGTAAAATTTGTGCCAAATCAACATGCAGATCCACCTCAGATCTGCTGTGGTGAACTCGAGTGAAACAAGGGAGAAGCTGAAGGAACTTACTACGTGTGTATTCGCAATTTTTGTATTGGATGTTTTACATAAACAATGTTCAGTACTTGCTAGTATAGTTAGCCTTGTGTAGTTTTACAATAGATTACATGCTGTAGCTGAGTGTCAGGCTGTGTGGACATTTACCAATGTCCACTGCCAGAAAAGCAGCACACCAATCCCTCTACACACTTCATGCAGATGGTGAGCCCACATGGAGATGACACCATGTTATTTCTTTGGGCTGAGCCTGACCGAGCCACACAGCTGTAGATCCCCATGACCTGGTACCAGGAGCAGGCCCCGGTATCGCTAATCCAGGTGAGGTGACACCACCCCTAATTGTGTCTGTCATAAAAGGTCAGATGGCTCACCCTTTGTCTGTCTACTCACCTGGGACCAATCTGCCAAGTGTGGCCCTACCAGGAGCTAATGCTCCATACAACAGCTCCCAGGATCAGTGGAGCCCACAAACCACTACACCACGATAAGGTGGTGATCTGTTCAGGTTTCTGTTGATTGGCTGCACAACTGAATGAGCTAATTAGCTTGTGGCAGAGCAAAAAGTGATAGAAAATATGTAGGTTAGGTGGTACTTTAGCAGGTTGAGAACCACTAACTAACCCACCCACCACTCTACATTTTTGCTGGACAACCCTATACTGTTGCCAGTGTCAGAATTAGAAGCATTTTCACGAGTCTAATTCTCTTTGTTTGTCTGTTTTTTGGGCTGCCAAAAACCCTATTTTGAAATTTTCTAATTTGATCACATAACTAGATAAATTAAAAAATAAAATAAAAATACTAAATAAAAAGGGAACAATTCTCACCAAAATTTGTAAAAATCTGTCTGGTGTGTAAAATGTGCCACTGAACTGGTGAATGCATATTAAGGAGGCGCAGCTACTACATTTGAACATGATTAGCATTCCAAGACAAGTCATGTATCTAATGAGCACCTTTCAAACCATAGAGTGAATTTTTTTCACTGTGTTGCTGTGTTTGTAACTGCATTGTTTGTCACTGAAAGTAATTATCATGGACAGTGCAAGATAAGCTGACATGCTGTAATTAGTGGAGGTGTGTTGCTGTTTATGTCTGTATGAGTTTCTTGACATTGAGCGCCGTAATGAAACAAAGTGGGGACAAATGACCGACAACATGTGTGACAAAATGTTTTATCTCACTCACAGTTTTCATCCTACAAAACTGTCATTAATGTTGCAAAATACAAGAACATTTCACTTGATTATCATTACAAGTCTCATAATAAGAAGGTGTCTGATGAACATTTATTCATTTTCTATACCTGCTTGTTCCAATTAAGGGTCACAGGGGGCTGGAGTCTATCTCAGTGTTCACTGGGCAAGAGCTGAGGTACGGCCTGCAAAGGATGACGGGGCCACGGACAGACCAACACATTCATGCTCTCATTTACAGACAATTTAGTCTCCAATTCACTTAATCAGAAGTGGGAGGAAGCCAGAGCACCTGAAGAGAACCCACATGAACACGTAGACTCCACACAGAAAGCACCAGAAGCGATGCCACGCCCTTTTTGCTCTGAGGCAACAGTGCTAACTGCTAAACCAACATATATCTGATCAGCATATTAGGTATAAATTAATAGGAACAATGAAGCAAAACTACTTCATGTGTGATTATCTGCACCAAGGGGGGTTATGTTTTCAGCCATTTGTCTGTTGGCTGGTTTGTCTGTCTTTCTGCAGCATTACGCCAAAAATACTAATTTTCTTGAAACTTGGTTGAAGGGTGGGGTACAGGCCAAAAAAGAAACAACTAACGTTTGTTTAAGGAATTAATTTTTATTTCCATGTAAACAAAGTGTGGCGTGGGGGGATAACCACCTTGGTAAATGTAAATAAAAATAAAATTTTAAAAAACTTTAAGCGTATGTAGAGGGCTAACATCTCAGAACAGGTGAGATTTGATTTGTTGGTGGATGCATACACTCCAGTGCCATTCCAGATTATAAATGTGATTGTATGCAACGGTTACTTGGAGTCAATATTTTCACACCAGCCACAAGTGTACAACACAAACCTGTATTACATAAAATAAATAAAAAAATTATTTGGGGGACACTTGGAGGTTTCGAATTTTTCTTAAGTCTAAGGTTTAGGGATGTGCATGTTCATATATGTGATACATATATACTACTACTAATAATAACAATTACAAATTCCATTGGTATTATTAATGTTGTTAAAGTGATCACTGAATCATGTATGGTAACCAAAAGCATGAATGAACTCACAGGTAGTTGGCCAGGTTGTGCTCTTGGAGAGCGTGAGTCTCGAAACCATGAGGGACTGTATCAAAGTATTCGTTTCCAATCCCACACATAAAACATTTGGTCTGCAATGGAGAGACACGAGATGCTCAACAATGACTGCATTAAAACACACACACAAATAAGCAACAAAAATCCCCTCCACAATAGAAAGACTTGTTTTTAAGCATTCTCTGTGTGAAAAGTAGCACTTTGCATATTGACACAATGATGTAACATTTACACCATTTGTTTTCACAAGTCAACTCAAACAAATTAACTGGTGAAACACAGTAAGAGTAACCTAGAACATTCAAGATCACTTCATGTCAAGTTTCATAAAAAGCAGAAAATCAACACAAATAACACTGCACAGTCAATTTTCCAGCATAGACTACTGGAACTACATTGGTTAGTGTCAACTGTGTCATCGTATCAAATTACTATCAGAGTTAAACAACTTGACTTAAAACTATGATGGAACTGTTTTGACACAACAACAAAATAGTACGTGTGGTGGGTATAAGTCCACGTACAGCTACGGCAATCTAACATTTGGCAAAATGGCCCCAAGCTTCACCTAAGTGATTGGCCTTTGGATGGCCTTGCCAGGGCAACTCCAGAATCTCCAGAAGTGTATGCCGCATTTCATCCAAACCAGGTTGAAAATCAAATTCCTTGACCTTGGGCTCTGCCAAAATAATTTTTTAGCTGCAAATTCAGTCAACCTTCACTGACATACCAAAACTAATGGAAATCAGCAAAGAACTTGGGAGTAGGCCAACAGACAGACAGGCAGATTTGACCTTGACTCCAATGACTCCAATATGTATACCAAATTTGATCCAAATCAGTAAGATAACCGTTGCCCCCAATTTCTGCCCTTTGACAAATGTGACCTCACCTGGGTAATTCCAGAATCCACAAACTTGTACATATGTGTGCCACGTTTAGTGGACACTGAAATGAAAAATAATATTTTAGACTTTTGACTCCAATGACCTTGAACTTTGCCAAAATAAATCCTTTAACGGCAATTCTGGGGTTGACTGTCATCCACATATCAAATTTAGTGGAAATCAGCCAAAGGACCTCAAAGGAGTAGGGGAACAAATAAGCCCAAATTTCAACCTTTGACCACAATGAATTTGACTTTTGCCATAATAAACCATTTAAGGGCAATTCTGGGGTCAACCTAGATGCACACAGCATGTTGGGTGGAAATTGGCCAAAGCACCTTGGGTGAGCAATGGAACAAACAAACTTACCAACAAATGATTCTCAAATTATATATAGTATGATGACTTGCTGTTCTCATTCCATAATATTTCCAAAATCTACATAGGTTGTTTATCGTATTCTTCATTAGCAAAGCTGTCATGTTAAAATCTTTGATGTGCTTTGATTGTCCATTCGTATTCCATTCAGTTGAAAAGAGGGAAAAGTAATGCTTTGACAGTCTCCTCTCATTTTAAACCCAACATCAGTTACATCAATTGATTTTCAACATCACTGAATCAGGAGCATTCCAAAAAGTAATTACTTTCTCAAATAGAGACACTGTGCACTATTTTTCACATTTTAAGTCAATTCAACTTCACTTGGCACAGCCCACAATTAAGAGATATCTATGTTCTGAAGTGAGGTAGTACAGAGACAATAAACACTTGGTCCACTAAAGGTCATCAGCACTGGCAATGAATGCTACAACACATCAAACAGTGGAGAGTGCTGAGAAGTCATGCCACGAAAGGTCATCACTCAGCAGGTGCCTTGAGTGATACAAACTACTGGTTGGACATTTGGAACAGAAACCTGCAGAGTGTGGTCTCCTCATGGTTGCCCATGCCTGTTGTAGACACTAAGGCACCAACCACCAGTCTCAGATGGAAACAGCACTCTCATTGACTCTAATTTGACAAGACATGCAGCGATGTGGTGATTGAAGAGCTTATTACACCCCAGATCAAATTAGCAAGGATGATTTTTTTTTCTTTTTTTAATTACAGACAAAAACATCTGTGCACTGCACCTCTGCCTTCTGAGAGCTATTTGGGGGGGTTTATATATGCTTTATTAAAAAATATGGATGTGATGCATCCATAAATTATTAGACTTTGATGTAGGACTTACAATGTTCCAGCATTAGAACAACACAGTATTTTATATTTATTGCTGTTTGTGTTCTCTTTAGTCGGTGCAACCTGTAAAAAAAAAAGAAAAAAAAATAATCCTCTCGTATCATTTTTCCCATTGCGTACAGTGAAGCTTGCTGCTGTGTTTTGTCAGATACACTGCCTCATTGCCTCTGATCAGCCGCCTGCCTGAATTTCACCTTGAACGTTCTGACTGCTCGTGTCTGATCATCAGCATGGCAGATTACAAACCAACAAGTCTTTTAACCTCATTGGTCCTGACTGCAGATACTCCTGAGGGTTCTCTTCAGACCTCAGAGAGAAAATCATTGAGGGATGCAAGCAGCTTGTCAATATAAATCCATCACAGACTCCAGGAATGCAGGTAACTGATGCAGCATCTTAAAGCAATGTATTGTTTGGAATTTTAATGAAGAAATGCAACTTTACTTGCATTATATAGCATCATCATACTATAATGTGAGAAATGTTTGTGTGTTGGTGTTAAACTGAGGTGTGGCCAAGCATTGACCAACAAAAATCTGGCCAAATGTTGAGTGTAGAGCTTTTCTACACACAGCACACACTCCAATATGCTTTATATAGGTGATTTCACATTCTCTCTACTTGTACACAAAGGGGTGGCGCATTGGCACATCAACCTACAACAAAACTGAACTGAATTCTTCTGCTTGCCGTCTAAACAGCAACACAACAGTTGCTGGTACATGATGTAAATATATCTTCTTTGCACCTTACTTCACGCTCAGATTATGTTGCATAAATAGCCCAAGTGCACATGTGCTACACGATTTTGTCCGTGCACAAAAGATCTTCAACAGAGGGCCTTGAATGTTTGTATAGCTCACATGAGTGCATGTTTGTCTGACAGCCTCACCTCCATATCCTGCTTCACTTGCTCTTGCTGGTCGCGAAGCTCCCCAAATGCGTCAATTATCAAGCCTGAAAAAGGACACAAGTTGCGTGTGTGTATGTCTGCATATTTGTAAACACGTTCATGTGGGGTTGCCTGGCTTGTACTCAGACAGCTGTCAGTGAAACATAAGGGCTCAGTGGGATAAACAAAACTTTCCACTTTTTTCAAAGTCACATGAAAAATTCAAGGGAGAATAGGTGGGTTTGGCTGTCTGCTTTGCTGGGAGAAAATATTTTGGTAAAAATACTCCATGGTGTACATGTTAATGTGGTATGCTTGCATATAATATATTCAGCATCTGTGACTCACCCTGGATGATGGCCAGAAGGATGACGATGACGAAGAAGAAGAAGGTGATGTCGAACACGATGCGTTCCACCTCAAACTCATCTCCTGCTGGGTCCTCGATTTCATCACCTATGCCTCCACCTGCACGGACTCCCACGTACATGTGGAACATGTAGCACTGAAATACAATACATTTTCTATTATTGTATAGAATCCATACCACCTTCTCTGACAAAGATGTCCTTTTTATGAACTTTTCACACAAGTGTCAAGGAGACAATTTATGCAGTTGCACATTTGCCACAATGCTGTCTAATGTCACATCTGTCAGAATCCTAACAAGTGCTGCCATTCCACCACCTCCTTCAACTGCACTCACCTTTTTCAACAGAACCTTTGCACCTGCCATCAGTTATCCCCATTATTTCTCCGCCATGAAGTCCAGCCATTTCCCTGCCAACTGTATTTCACTATGTATGGTAGATGTGTGTTTTTGACGGGTAAAGGATTTTTGTTTTGAAATGATAAAAAAAAGACGACTACTGTGGTTCCCAATGACCTCCAACCACAGACCTAAACAACGTGGATGCCACTAACTCCCTACAGAAGATGGCAGCACTGGCATACATCTTCTGTTGTGAGCAACTAAGAGGGTGTCCTCTCTGCAGTTTAATTTTTAACTTTCATTGATCATTTTTAAATTTACCAACCAAACAAACAAACACCAACAACAAGATAAATAAGATTTTTTTTTTTAAGATGGAACCAGGAAACAAGCTGATTATTAATTTTTAGGTTTGTCACTCCAAAACAAATCCATTAGCTGTCATTCCACTCATGTGCTTGAATGATCCTCTGGATGCTTTTGTTGTCAATGCTGTTACCGGAAGGCATCAGTTTCCAAACCTTTACAACACTGCCCCACTTCAGGGGGAAAAATATCTTTATCTTCACTTTGTGGATGATATGATCTTTTCAGAATCAATAGATGCCTGACTGCACTTGAGAAGTTGACTGAGGAGTCAGAGTGACTGGCTTTGTGATTGTCCTGGATCAAGACTAAGGTCCAGACTTTGAATAAGTCCTCAGACTCGCCCATTAGAAGCATATCCGTTTGTGGTGAAAGTAGAGACACTTATCTCAGCACTGATGGATCCTCTGCCTTTGAGATCAAGAAATGCTGAGGAAATACTTATGGAGTCACAAGGTCACTGGACAGAGGTGTTTGGTGGAACAGACACATTTGCAGAAGAACAACGGTACAAGCCTTTGTGATCCTGATGCTCCTTGTCTTACTGTATGGTTGTGAGACTTGGATGCTAACCAGTGACCTAGGTGATGACAGGATGACTTTGGTACTAGCGCTCTATAGATGCTTGGGTACTGCTGGAATGACTATGTCAAATGAAGGGTCACTTAAGCTGGGCTTACACTGTGCGAGTTTTGGCCCTTTTTCAGCCGATTTTTCACTAGTGCGAGAATTTTTTGGATCGCGCCGAGTTTCAGCTTAATCGCGCGTCCTGCATCGTGTAGTATACATGGAGTAACCAGCTGTGTTTAACCTCTCACGACTACCTCCCGATCGGCAATTGTATGGTCTGATGAAAATCAAACCTGTTTGATTTTCTGGTCGGCCGTCGTGAGGGTTCTGCGCTACTGAAGCAGCGCTACAAGTGTCTCTCGCACTGTGCATGTGCAAACACCGGAGAGAGCATAAACAGTGATCATCTCTTTGGGAGAGCAGCTTCTGTTTCTTATTCTTCAACTCATTTAAAGTCTTGTATTTTTTTTTTTTTTTTTTAAACTTTGATGTCTCCCATCGAGAGTTTTTGTAAAAATAAGAAATGTAAATAAAGTTTGAAAAAAGAAAAAGAAAAAAGCTTCTGTTTACGTTTTGCTTCTGGAAACACGAGTCCGACGTGTGGCTTTTGATTTGAGCAGTCAGATCGCATCAGAGCATCGGGCCGTACAGTGTGAGAACATTAATCATGCGCTCTGAACATTTACACCCTGCGGTTTTGTCGCACAGTTTGAGCTGGAGCTACAGTAAGTACGATTGAAAATATCGTACAGTGTCTGCCCAGCTTTAGGGAGACTCAGATAAGAAGTACCATTTGTATTGTGAGGTAGTGTCAGCATCAACATTGTGGCCATGCATTTTACCTGTCTGAGGCAGATAATTGCCTAGGGGCCTAGAAAGGTTACTGATATTCCTCCAAATTTCATTGCATGCTGAATGCTTAAAAACTCATACTCTGAAACTAAATTTACTTCAAACATTGTGTTACTTGCTTTCATAAACGTTATTTTTCCCCTTTAAATTTTTAATTTTTAAAATGCCATGAAGGCAGTATTTTTATGCAGTTTCACAGAATGCCATTCTATGAAACTGCATTCTAAATTGATAGTCTTTGACTCAGACACTAAACGACTCCCAGGGATTACTTATAAGGTTGTGAAGCAAAGAGAATTGAGAGTTAGAGTGCCAAGAGGAACTTATGTACTATGTTTTAAAGGCTTCTTTCTTCAAATTAGAAACTGAGTGCCACACTGGCAACTTTTGGACGCAGAACAGTAGAGAATGAGATGTCTTCTGGTTATCTCCCCCCTCAGATTTTTCGCTATTTTGCATGGTACCACTCTGAAATATTGATGCTGTGGGGCTTAAATGATGGAAAAAGAATTGCAAATCAATGTTGCTATTGAAAGTCTAGCATAAACAATGACACCATGAGTGTGCCTGAGCATTTACCGTAATATTCCCCTAGCTGCTGTAATTGTAAGGTTTTATTCAAATGCTATCGCTGCCCGTCCGCCTACTTGCATGAGTGACAGGGGAGTCAGAGTTAAAATAGAGCAGGCGGCGAGGTGTCAGTGTTTTGAATGGCCAAACAAACAGTGATGCTCTGACTTCAGGGGCAGTTTTCATCCAGGTGGCCATGATTTTATAGAAAAGCAGTGAAAGGACAAAGACAAGAGGCTGTTCTGACTTCAACCAGGAGGATCACTGTCAGAATCCTCAATCTGAGAAAATAAGATGAATGGCTGTGTACGTGTTGGAAAGATATGTTGTAAATAGAGATTGGGAGAGAATTGTGTGTGTGTGTGTGTGTGTGTGTGTGTGTGTGTTTAACTCACCGTCAGCATGTCATTGCACTTCATGCCTTGGCTGTCATTGGTATCACTCTTGTAAAACTTCCTGAAGAAGTTGAACGCAACAACAGTGTAGAGATACACCACAACCGCCAGAAGACCCACCGTCAGGACCAGCTGACAAATGATAAAGGGATCAATGGAGACAGATGGGATTTACATCTTTAAAAAAAACATTATATCACACGTTAAACTAAAGAGTGCTTTGAGAGCACATGCCTCTGCCAACACATCAAACATCTCTAACTATTTGAGATAAATGTTATGCAGAAATAAGCAAAAACTACTAAACGTGGTGAAAGGTTGGCATATGGGTGAAGGAAGAACCCATTACCTTTTGGAGTGAAACAATTCAGAGCCTGATCTGGCATCAAAACACACTCTGACTCGCTATGCCAATTGCAGTTTGTTTACTGAGATGTTGCTGTTCTGAGTGGTTGTCTTTTGAGCCAAACAGTGCCTTGCAAAAGCATTCACCCCCTTGAGGTTTTACACATTTTATTTTGATTATATTTCAAACACAAAAAGTAATTCAGGATTATCTGTATTAAAATTTCTCAAATTATCCTCCTTAAACGCAAACTGAAAGCAAATCTCTACAACTTGATATATATTAAATAAAAACATCAAAGCCAAGATGATGGGTTGCATTAGTAATGGAACCCTTTGGTAAACGCACATAAATCACCATCTTTATTGCCAGTTTTCTTTAGACAAGTCAGGGGATGGATACATAACACCTCCAAGCCACAGAATATGTGGATCCTCCCCTTTCTGCAGGGTGAATAATAACAATCAGAGTTTTCAGTTACCTAGAGCTATGTGCAATACTGTCAACATCTTTTGCATGTGTCTTCAGTCATTTTGCATAAACATGTTGTACTCATTGTTCTCACTTTTAAAAAAAGAAAAAAGTAATGTTTACTGTTTAGGCACTCTGGTAAAACAATTTCCTTCTGGATTAATAACATCCTTTCTTATTCTTATGTCTCACATTTTATTCATATCAATTATTAAGAAATACAAACAGAATGCTACTTATATAGTCTCTGCTCCTTCTCTGCTGCTGACCAAAGCAGCGTCTCTCCATCTGAAATTAGTCCTTGAGTGCCAGACTGTGGCTGCCCACTGCCCCTAGTGGTTGTATTATGTCTAACTGTAATTAGGATGAGTTAAGTTTTGGGTTACATTTTTTGTTGTTCTTTTATTTGTTATTCCATTTTTATTTGTACATGCCAAAGCAGATGGTCAACACAGTGAATCTGGTCTGCTTGAGGTTTCTTCCTATATTCAAAAACACTGAGGGAGTTTTTCATGACCACTGTTGCCAATGTGCTCACCTCTGAGGGTGGGATTGTTTTTCTCCACTTTCTTTAAGACTGCGAGAATTTTGTAAACATTTTCGTAAATTTAGATGATGTAGATATTAGCAATCTACATAAACATCTGTGTATTACCTGCTGAATTCACATAAATGTTGAAAAATACCCTGACTCACAATGTTAAAGAAAGTGACGAAAAAATCTGGATCAATCCCCTTGAATGGATCCACTGCAAAACTTAATGGTTTTGTCCTTTACCCATCCACTACCCTTTCACCAAGGTTTAAGAAAATCAGTTTCATAGTTTTTGTGTAATCCTGCTAACAGACAGACCACCAGGATTGAAAACATGACATCTTTGGCAGAGGTAATGATCCTATGGTGTGAAAGCAAACATCGCGTGCCCGTAAATACCATTTATGAACACACATTGGGACAGATGGTTTGAGGAATAAAGTCAGACTGCTGCACCTGTTTTCCATTGTGTGTGACAGATGAAAGGATGGTGCGAAGTGTCTTAAAGCCCATGGCGACATCCAAAAGATGAGCAGCAAAGAAGAAGTTGTTGTAATGACCCAAAATAGACATGACCATGTAGCAGGCCAAATACAAGAAGGACTGTCCACACACACACACACGCGCGCACACGCACACACACACACACACACACACACACATACAGATAAGGCAGTATTACTAACTGGTGTGTATTTTTGATAACACAGAATGACAGGATATTACCACCTTCACGTCTATAACCTGTGTGATTGGAACTAGCAAAGTTCTCAGCAGAAACAAATGAGAAATAAGTCATAAAATGTTGTATTATACACGTCACTGGATCATATGACATTATATTTTCACATAAATTGCAGGAAGTGACTGTTATCTCATATTTGGGACAAGAAGACACAATCAAAGAAAGCAATAAAACATTAAATGTAATGTATTTCACTTACATTATCAGTGAATACTACTCCTAGTTTCCAGACCTGGTATTTCACATCAGTAGAGTTCAATCTGGAACAGAGTGCAGTATCACAGTTACGTGATGATAAAAAGTTACAGTAAGCAGATAAAGTCAAATTGTTCACTGCTATAAGCAGAACATTGTGGCTACAGTGTATTTTCTAAACAATTGTGCTTATTATGGGACTCGGAATGTCCTGTACTTCTTCAAGCACCACATAATCCTCTTGGATCTGCTTTACACAGAATGCTCCTGTTCAGCAACACATATATAATACACACACATCCTCACAAACAAATATAGCAGCACTGCAGTGGGTTATATTAAAGCTGGTGATGAGCAACAATTCAATCATTTGAAAGAACAGTCACAGAAAAATCTCACTCACCCGAAGCATGTGTGAACAAACCATCAATTTGCCTTTTTATACGAGCAGAGAGTAATTTATTTGCCATAATGATTGCAGCTGTCCTCCAAAGGGACATATTATAGTATTGTCATTACAAGCTACTTTGTAAACACGTACCTGCTCGATTCCCGTAATGGCTACTGCTGAAGGGCAGTGCAACAAAAGCAACCAAAAGGTAAGAATAATGATATTTAGGTCCCTTCCCCAAAAAATGACCTTTGATGTTAAATCTCAGTATTTCAAACATACACAGGAATTACTACCTTAAAATTTTAAACTTGTTAAATGATTTGTGACTCATACTGCAAACACTGCATAAAAAAGACAAACTGCACAACTGCAGTTTCCCATGGATTCCTTTTAAAGGTAAAGTACAACAAAGGGTTGTGATGTTTTTGTGTGTGTATGTATCCTATGTAAAAAAACTTTTATGTTTATGTTTATTTCAAATGGGACAATGCATATTAATGAACATAATTACATGTAAATATGACGGATTATAGCAGGATGCTAATTTCCCTCCGTAGTCCCAGTAACATAGAAACAGACTAAGACCACACAACATACCAAAATAAATGAATCATGACAGAAAAAACAATTAAAACAGAATATGCAGACAAATATTTACAAATTCAAAATAGCAATAATTTATAGTTAATAAGCAGCCGAGAAGCCCCTTTGGCTGCTCCCTTGTTTACACTCAGTTGCCACAGCAGATCCCAGGTGGATCTGCATGTTGATTTGGCATAGGTTTTTACACCAGATGCCCTTCCTGATGCAAATCCACATTACATGGAAAAATGTAGTAGGGGTGGGGTTTAAACAAGGAACCTTCTGCACAGAGCCCAAACACACTAACCACTTGGCCACCACCCCTAACTTTGTATGCTCTGTATTGTATATAATATTAATTTATGTACTCACAGGCCCGTCCAGACTGTGTCTCTCTTCGGTCGCTTCTTTTGTTTTGTCTGAGAGCTGAAGTCTAAAGCAGCCTGGTCAAGACCGAGCAGATCACAGATTTTCTCACAGCCGTAAAATTCGCTGTACTTATCCATCACCTGACACAGAAAAGAAGACAGATTTATACTGTATAAACAGTGTTTTCTTCAAAGGCTTTTCAGCTGTGTAAATTATGAACACACTAGCTAAATTACCTTTACACAGTAAAATCATTTATTTATTATTTCTCAGATTTTTTTTTCTTTTCAGATTTGACACTTGGACACATAGCACAGTTTTATTGACTGATGGCGTCAGTGAACTGCATTTTTACGGACTCCTGTAATAGCTAGTAGTTCCAAAACTTTATATTTTAAATGTTCATATTTTATTGTGCAATAAAATGTGTGTCTTGTCAACTTTGCCTGGTAAATTAATATACAATATATGATCACATGGGATGTGCTGTTTTCCTATTTTTTGCGCTGCTTAGTTCACAGGAGTCACAGAAGTTAAATGTGCTGGTGTTTATCATAAGATTCCGCAGCACGAAGCAGATGAGAGTCTACAACGCCACATTAATGGGATGGTAGGCTGTTGCAGGTTACTTCCCCAACCATGGTTGTTATCATTTACAGCTGGGTGGACTGGGACAATGCAAATTAAAGATTTTGCAGGACATAAACTCAGGTCTACATAGCATTACCTATGCCACTGATCCCTGCTGTATATTGGCATTTCACTCACTTCATTTATAACTTCAAACAAGAGCCAACAAAAGTGT
Organism: Thalassophryne amazonica; assembly: GCF_902500255.1. Classification (NCBI taxonomy): domain Eukaryota; kingdom Metazoa; phylum Chordata; class Actinopteri; order Batrachoidiformes; family Batrachoididae; genus Thalassophryne; species Thalassophryne amazonica. The sequence goes on along the minus strand of NC_047115.1, from coordinate 25,527,532 downwards.
CTTATTTCAGAGTTCATTTGGATAACTACAGCTAACAAATCCTTCAATCTTTAATTTTCGAGAAAAATAAACTATCCAAACACAAAACTGTAACATCAGAATTACATAACAGTATTACACCATCACTCTTTGGCCAACAGTTCTGAAAATGATGCAAAATACAGGATGCAAATGCCTTAAATGCAGTAACGCCAACTAAATCATAAAGGACATGTTTGACATTCAAAGTTAACATTCACCATTTCCTCTGGAAAACACAAATAGCTAATAGCCAATTTAGCTTCTTCTAATGCAGTTATTTTTGTGTCAAAACATACCAAGGCCACTGGCCGGGCCCAAGGCTGGGCTCCTTAAAAAAAGATGATGAAACCACAGAAATTTAACACAATATGGCTTGATTTTCCACATAAGATCCTATATATCCAATACAAAATTATGTGACCCTTCTAATCTTTTACATGTTGGTTTGGAGAACATTTTGTGGGTGCTTTATGAAGAATAATTGCACACATGAGAGTGTGTAGTAACATGACACAGACAGCAGCATATAAATGAGGACTGCGCAAAATGAAATTCAATCAGGCACTTGCAGGTATGCATGTGCACAATAAGGCAAACACATACGGGGTCTGTTAGAAAAGTATCTGACCTTTTTATTTTTTGCAAAAACTATATGGATTTGAATCACGTGTGATTGCATCAGCCAAGCTTGAACCTTCGTGCGTATGCGTGAGTTTTTTCACACCTGTCGGTTGCGTCATTCGCCTGTGAGCACGCCTTGTGGGAGGAGTGGTCCAGCCTCCTCGGCGGATTTTCATTGTCAGGAAATTGGCTGATCGACTGCCACTTTACTGCATCAAAATTTTTTCAGAAACTGTGAGAGACAGCCAGTTGGAAACCATTCGGAAAATTCAGATGGCTTTCGGTGAAGATCTTATGGGGATCACACAGATTAAGGAGTGTTACAACCGGTTTAAATACGGCGCACAATGGCGTAGGGCATGCCACGCTCCGAGCGGCATGCCGAAAAAGTGCTGATGTCCAACTCTTCTGCCATTTCTCTGGTAGTCAGACGACGTCCCGGATCAACAAAGCGTTCACTTTGGAAATGAATGGCACATTCCACTGTTACAGGAGTTTTTTGTCATGAAAAGACGTGCGGAGGAATTCGTGCGTTGGGACGGAGGCGCACAACAAAAAAGCAACGCCGTGATGAAGCCTCACAGGACATGTTGTGGCATGTCCAGCTCGTCCACAATTTCTCAGATAGTCACACGACTGAAAAGCCACCGAAAGCCGTCTGAATCTTCCGAATGGTGCAAGAGCTGGGCATGTTAGAACATGTCCTGTGAGACCAACACGGAGGTGCGTTTGTCCCACGCCATTAGCGGCTCCGTGGCGAATTCCTCCGCTCCTCTTTCCATAACAAAAACTCCTGTAACAGTGGAATGTGCTGAAAAAGTGCTATGTCCACATCTTCTGCCAAATGATCTGGTCGTTTCAGCCTGTCGATCGCCGCTCGGAGCGCGGCTTGCCCTCTGCCATTGTGCGCTGTCTTTAAACCGGTTGTAACACTCCTTAATCTGTGTGATCCCCATAAGATCTTCACCGAAAGCCATCTGAATTTTCTGAATGGTTTCCAACTGGCTGTCTCTCACAGTTTCTGAAAAAATTTTGATGCAGTAAAGCAGCAGTCGATCAGCCAATTTCCTGACAATGAAAATCTGCCGAGGAGGCTGGACCACTCCTCCCACAAGCCATGCTCACAGGCGAATGACGCAACCGACAGGCGTGAAAAAACTCACGCATGCCTACGAAGGTTCACGCTTGGCTGATGCAATCGCACGTGATTCAAATCTATATAGTTTTTGCAAAAAATAAAAAGGTCGGATACTTTTCTAACAGACCTCGTACATTTTAAGTGAAAATGTGATTTACTGAAATTTACTGATTTACCAAATAAAAAGTGAAGGTTCCTTGAAAATAATTTGTCTGCTCTTTCATGGGAGATTCAAGGTGTGTGGCAGAAGCCCAGATTCAGAACCATTACTGTGAAAAGCACCTGCCTGCATGAATAAAGATGATCTTGATTGTATTCATTTAAGTCAGCCTGCTGTACACAGAATCGGCATCCATTTTTTGTGTCTAGATACTCTGGCTAGCTATGATATACTGAATGAATCTATTCGTTATTATCATTAATAGTATTATGATTAAACTGTTGTTTTCTTCAAATTAGCTTTCCTGAGACTGAGGTATTTTTTCATGGCATGTGAACTGACTGCAGTGTTAATATGAATGTGAAAAGAATAGTTATAGGCTTCTGCAGTTCGACACACTCATACAGAATGACAATCATTTTGTATGTTAAATTTGCAGCTGATGCTTTCACAAGTGCCGCCCATGGTCCTGACAGGGGCTGACGGCTGCCACAATAAATTGCTCTTTACAGTGGTGTTTCCTGTATTAAAGAAGATTATGGTGCATCCAGAAGTATTCACAGCGCTTCACTTTTGTTGTGTACGAGGTCTGTCAATAAAGTAACGGTCCTTTTTATTTTTTTCAAAAACTATATGGATTTCATTCATATGTTTTTACGTCAGACATGCTTGAACCCTTGTGCGCATGCGTGAGTTTTTCCACGCCTGTCGGTTACGTCATTCGCCTGTGAGCACGCCTTTGGAAGGAGTGGTCCCGCCCCCTCGTCAGATTTTCATTGTCTGGAAATGGCGGAATGAAAAGGACTTTTTTTCCATCAGAATTTTTTCAGAAGCTGTTAGAGACTGGCACCTGGAAACCATTCGAAAAATTTATCTGGCTTTCGGTGAAAATTTTACGGGCTTCACAGAGAATAAGGTCTGTTACTACAGCTTTAAGGACCCCTTTAAGGACACTCGGCGCGCCGCGCTCCAAGCTGCGACGACGCGGCACAAGCCAGCGGACCATTTCTAAACGGATGGCTCTGTGGATACGAGACCATCGTGTGCTCTTTCTCTGGTTATCACAAGAGCTGGACATCAGCCATTTTCCGGCAGATTTCACTTTTAACAAGAGATTTTGTCATGGAAAGCTGCGCGGAGGCTTCGCGCGTAAAGACCAATTCACTTTGGAAGCGAGACAAAGGAACACCTCCGTTTCGGCGTGTCAGAGGACAAGTTTGGACAACCATGGATAACCATTTGTAAAATCCGCCTGGATTTTACAAATGGTTATCAACACGGAGGTGTTTTACCTGTGGCGGGCGCGCTGCGCCAGCTGCGAGCCGATGCCCCAATCCGTCAGCACGTCTTTCATTAAAAAAATCTCCTTTAACAGTGGAATGTGGAAAACTGCTGATCCCGACTTCTTCTGAAAGTTCTCTGTTCTCTCACGACGTCCTGGGTCATCAGAGGCTTAAATTTGGAGGTTTTCAGCTTGAAACAGGATGACGACTTCGCCTCGGAGCGCTGCGCGACGTCCCGCTCTGTGGGAAGTCCTTAGAAACAATCCAAAATCTCTCATCAGCCGTTAAAATTTTCACCGAAAACCAGCTTAATTTGTCGAATGGTATCCACTCGGATGTGCCTCACAGTTTTGGAAACTCAGCAACTTCTCAGACAAAGGAATTCCGATGAGGGGGCTGGACCACTCCTCCCACAAGGCGTGCTCACAGGCGAATGACGTCACCGACAGGCGTGGAAAAACTCACGCATGCGCACGAAGGTTCAAGCTTGGTTGACGTAAAAACATATGAATCAAATCCATATAGTTTTTTTAAAAGATAAAAAGGTAGGATACTTTTCTAATAGACCTCGTATACATATATATATATATATATATATATATATATATATATATATATATATATATATATATATATATATATATATACACACGCACACGGTGTTTATTACATGGAAAACAATACAATAACATTGGGACCTTTTTTGTCCGGTGACTGCGAATATCCGGTTTATACGATGACGGTTTAGGTGAGTTTACTGTACATGGGACTGAACAATAAATTTACCTCTTAAAACTTTGACAGTGAAGTTGCTTCAATCCCACACAGCTGACTTTATTTTCCCAAAGTTTTCTTCTGTTCGGATCTGAAGGGAATCTGTACATCTTGAAGCCCTTGCTGTGTCTATTTGTGCATCCAAATTCGCAACAACCTGTTATTTTCAGCAAATAAATATATAAAATAGCTGGATTTACATGCAGACAGATTAACAGCGAACGCTATTTTGGTCCCAAGATGGCACCACAAGTCATGTGACCATTTTTTTTTACTTGTCATGTTGCTACTCTGAATAAAGCGTCTCTAGTCACTGCAGCCCTTAGGTTGAAAGTGTACGTGTGCAAACGCGCACAAGGTCATCCTGATATATTAGAATCACAAAACGCTCACTGGAGCCCTTATTTTTGCAGTTCATGTGGTAGCAAGCATCACACTTTACTTACTACGTCGTAGCGGCTGGCTAGGGTGCACTTTAATTAGAATCTGAACAGACCAGCGCACACCGTGAGCGAGGTAAAATGTGCGATTCTTTTTTTTTTTTTTTTTTACTTAAAATGTACCTGCTGTGTACAGCATGGAAAGTGGTAGACTGTCGCTATGCCTCCCAAGAAGGGAGGGGCATCCATCCATCCATTTTATTCCGCTTTATCCGGAGTCGGGTCGCGGGGGCAGCAGCTCAAGCAAAGCCGCCCAGCCCTCCCGATCCACACACACCTCCTCCAGCTCCTCCAGGGGAACCCCGAGGCGTTCCCAAGCCAGCCGAGAGATGTAGTCCCTCCTGCATGTCCTGGGTCTTCCCCGGGGCCTCCTCCCAATGGGACGTGCCCGGAACACCTCTCCAGCGAGGCGTCCAGGGGGCATCCGGAAAAGATGCTCGAGCCACCTCAACTGACTCCTTTCGACGTGGAGGAGCAGCAGCTCGACTCCGAGCTCCTCCCGAGTGACCGAGCTCCTCACCCTATCTCTAAGGGAACGCCCAGCCACCCTGCGGAGGAAACTCATCTCGGCCGCTTGTACTCGCAACCTCGTTCTTTCGGTCATGAGCCAAATCTCATGACCATAGGTGAGGATCGGAAAGCAGATCGATCGGTAAATCGAGAGCCTTGCCCCCCTACTCAGCTCTCTCTTCACCACGACGGTCCGATACAGCGACCGCATCACTGCAGACGCTGCACCGATCCGTCTATCGATCTCACGCTCCATCCGTCCCTCACTCGTGAACAAGACCCCGAGATACTTAAACTCCTCCACTTGAGGCAAGGACACTCCACCGACCTGAAGAGGGCAAAGCACCTTTTTCCGGTCGAGAACCATGGCCTCGGATTTGGAGGTGCTGATTTTCATCCCGGACGCTTCACATTCGGCTGCAAACCGCCCCAGTGCACGCTGAAGGTCCTGATTTGACGAAGCCAACAAAACCACATCATCCGCAAACAGCAGAGACGAGATTCAGTGGTTCCCAAACCAGACCCCCTCTACACCTGGCTGCGCCTAGGAATTCTGTCCATAAAAATAATGAACAGAACTGGTGACAAAGGGCAGCCCTGGCGGAGGCCAACGTGCACTGGAAACAGGTTTGACTTACTACCGGCAATGCGAACCAAGCTCCTGCTGCGGTCGTACAGGGACCGGATAGCCCTTAGCCAAGGACCCCGGACCCCGTACTCCCGGAGCACTCCCCACAGGGTGCCCAAAGGGACATGGTCGAATGCCTTCTCCAGATCCACAAAACACATGTGGACTGGTTGGGCAAACTCCCATGAACCCTCGAGCACCCGATGGAGCGTGTAGAGCTGGTCCAGTGTGCCGTGACCAGGACGAAAACCACACTGCTCCTCCTGAATCCGAGGTTCGACCATCGGTCGAATTCTCCTCTCCAGTACTCTGGAATAGACCTTACCGGGGAGGCTGAGGAGTGTGATCCCCCTATAGTTGGAAGACACCCTCTGGTCCCCCTTCTTAAACAGAGGGACCACCACCCCGGTCTGCCAATTCAGAGGCACTGTCCCCGATCGCCACGCGATGTTGCAGAGGCGTGTCAGCCAAGACAGCCCAACAACATCCAGAGACTTAAGGTACTCAGGACGGATTTCATCCACCCCAGGAGCCTTGCCACCAAGGAGCTTTCTAACCACCCCGGTGACTTCGGCCTGGGTAATGGATGAGTCCGCCTCCGAGTCCCCAGTCTCTGCTTCCTCTTCGGAAGACGTGACGATGGGATTGAGGAGATCCTCTAAGTACTCCTTCCACCGCCCGACAACATCCCCAGTCAGGGTCAACAGCTCCCCACCCGCACCGTAAACAGTGCTGGTGGAGAGCTGCTTCCGCCTCCTGAGGTGTCGGACGGTTTGCCAGAATCTCTTTGAGGCCGACCGATAGTCCTCCTCCATAGCCTCCCCGAACTCCTCCCAGACCCGAGTTTTTGCCTCTGCAGCCGCAAGGGCTGCGGCACGCTTGGCCTGCCGGTACCTGTCAGCTGCCTCTCGGGTCCCACCTACCAACAAAGATAAGTAGGACTCCTTCTTCAGCTTGATGGCATCCCTTACTTCCGGTGTCCACCACCGGGTTCGGGGATTGCCGCCACGACAGGCACCAGAGACCTTGCGACTACAGCTACGAGCAGCCGCATCGACAATGGAGGTGGAGAAGATGGTCCACTCGGACTCCATGTCTCCAACCTCCCCCGGGATCTGGGAGAAGCTCTCGCGGAGGTGGGAGTTGAAGACCTTGCTGACAGAGGGTTCCGCCAGTCGTTCCCAGCAGACCCTCACGATACGTTTGGGCCTGCCAGGTCTTACCGGCTTCCTACCCTCCCAGCGGATCCAACTCACCACCAGGTGGTGATCAGTAGACAGCTCTGCCCCTCTCTTCACTCGAGTGTCCGAGACACGTGACTGAAGGTCAGATGATATGACTACAAAGTCGATCATCGACCTCCGGCTCAGGGTGTCCTGGTGCCACGTGCACTTATGGACACCCTTGTGCTCAAACATGGTGTTCGTGATGGATAAACTGTGACTAGCACAGAAGTCCAACAACTGAACACCACTCGGGTTCAGATCGGGGAGGCCGTGCTTCCCGATCACCCCCCTCCAGGTCTCACTGTCACCGCCCACGTGGGCGTTGAAATCCCCCAGGAGAACAATGGAGTCCCCAGTCGGAGCGCTATCTAGTACCCCTCCCAGGAACTCCAGGAAGGTCGGGTACTCTGCACTGCTGCTCGGCCCGTAGGCCGAGACAACGGTGAGAGACCTGTCCCCGACCCGAAGGCGTAGGGACGTGACCCTCTCATTCACCGGCGTGAACTCCAACACTTGGCGACTGAGCTGGGGAGCAATAACCAATGCGACCCCAGCTCTCCGCCTCTCCCCGTGGGCGATGCCAGAAAAATGAAGCATCCAGACCCTCTCCAGGAGTTGGGTACCAGAGCCCAAGCTGTGCGTGGAGGTGAGCCCGACTATCTCTAGTCGGTATCTCTCAACCTCCCGCACAAGCTCAGGGTCCTTCCCCCCTAGCGAGGTGACATTCCACGTCCCAACAGCCAGGGGCTGTGAGCATGGACCGGGCCACCCGCCCTCGACCGCCACCCAATCCTCTCTGCACCCGACCCCCATGGCCCCCTCGGCAGGTGGTGAACCCACAGGAGGGGCGAGGGGCATTAGGTTGTAAAACCCCAAGTGCTAAACGAAAATTTACTTAGTGAGATGCTAGTGACATGCTATCACCTTTTATCATTATTCACTTCAGTCTCATGAATGCCACAAATGGTTCTATGAAAATTAATGATGACAACATACACACAATGTCACACAATGCAATGCAACTTACTACACCTTAACTAAACTGACATGAAATACACAATGAAATACACAATGACATGGCTACAATTCTGCAATATTACCGTGCTACAATTCTGCAATATTACCTGTGCGTAGAACAGGTAACTCAACAAGTACACATTATTTTGTACGCTTGAAAGATGCAATCCTCAGGGTGCACTTTAGTAAATCAGAAGAAAATCAGAGTGTACCTTTTTGGAGGGAGCTATGGTGTTTGCACACATTTTTACACATGCAAACCTAAATCAGGCACTTAAAATTTAAAACATGCAAAATCCCTCTAACGCTAAATGTTCCTTTGAAATATTAAAAATTTTAGCAAGATACGTTTTTGTAGTTAACTGTATCAATTTGTCATAATTATAAATCTAAATAATTCCAAATTACTTGTAAGGCTAAAATTATGCAGTCTCTGGTAAAAATAAAAATAAAAAAAACCTGTTACCTGGAAATTTATGAATGCCTGACATTAAATGGTTGATTAAATTTCACTTCATTTCTTCAGTGTCACTGAATGAAATATGCCCCTAATTAAGTACATGCATGAACTCATTTCAAATACACTGTCCAATATTTTAGCTACAGACAGTCAAGGCTGCACTTATGCGTATATCTTACCTTCCTCTTCACAAATTTATCCCAGTAATTACTTGGAAATGATCTGAAAAGATAAACTATGTCAAAGAGTGTAATTCAGGAAAAATGTAACATTAATAAGGTTCATAAGAATCCAAGAGGACGATTAAAAAAAGGAATTCCTGAAGAGAATCACGTGTTAATGTGTATTAATAGAAAATGTTGATGAAATATCACATCAGTAAAGATAATTATGTGGCTATGACCATACGGTGTGTTAATGACTAGTCTGTCCCATTGGCCTTTGACGTCTTCCTCGAGGGGCTTCCCTGTCACATACAGCCCATCAAACTCCAGCCTCCGGGCCACTTCCTTCTCACGTTTGAAGATGACCAGTGGTACCTGCAAACAAAATGTCACCATCCAAAAATCTTTGAGGAGACAACTAACAAAAGCTTTTTGCAGCATGTCTTTGAGCAAATATACCTTGAGACAATAGTAACCAATAATACAACAGAAAGAGACGAGAGTGTGTGCCACAGCCAAGAAGTGCAGAGATGCTTCCATGCAGCCGCTGCTCTCCTGCAGAACAAAGCGAACTCTGGCCTGAGTGTGATCCTCATCAACAGGCTCCTTGTCATCACTGTGCACAGATTTGGCTGCTCGTTCTTCTGATGCAGGTAGGGATGATACCTAAGAAGGCAGAGGAATCACGGCCTTTAGCATCACTTAAAGAGGAGAAAATAAGAAATGGCTTTCAGCAACATCCACAGCATCCAAAAGGATCACACACAATTCCTCCCTGATAGGGTCTGAGACTAACTTTTAATACAGAAACTACACAGCACTGTGTGCTGCTGGGTAATTTTAATAATAAATATAAAGCAAAAATGGAAGACAGGATTGATTTGCAGTTACAAGTGCAGACTCACCTTGTAGAAGAGAAGAATTAAGTTGATTGCGAAGGCAACGAACAAAGCCAGCAAGCGCATATTATAAAAATTCCTGGCAAAATAATTCTGAAATATAAATAAATAAAAACACAATGAGTAAATATAAGCATGTGTCATTATCTGTGCTGCTACTGCATGTGGATGCATGCTGTAAGTTAGGGCTGTTCCTGTTACATAATAAAAAAATAAAAGTTGCGAGAGACTTCGGGCCACATGTTTTTGTTCCACTTGGGGTTTTATAAGTGCAGACCAAATCTGAACTCAATCAGATAAGATTTAAAGGTCCCCCAGAGTGAAACATTTTCCTCTCTGTCCACTGGCAAGGCAACGTCACCCTAACGGGAGAAGACTGAGCCATTATTTTTCTTTTACAGGTACATGTGATGGCTTCTTTTTGAGGATGCACAAGCAAATTTCATTGTGCTGGTTTGCTGTGCAATGACAATAAAGATGACTCTGATTGAAATCACAAAAAGTGGTGGTTGATTGCTCACCCAGAGGAGAACACTACTGGAATTACTGGATTACTACATTGCTTATTGGGGAAAATTGTTGCTTTGTGGAGAACCCCAAAACAATGTCCGATAATAAAATTTGGCACAGATCTTTTTCATTTTATTAGTGGAACAAGAACAACATGTGGCCCAAAGATTTGTAGCATTTGATATTTTGAACAGATCTACTGTAAGTACATGTGAGGTTTATTACCAGCAGAAACCTTTTATGAGTGGTTATCATCGTCCAAAGGGCAGAAAGTGTTCGTTCTCGTTTCTCCAACTTATGAAAGCATCTCTTGGCTCTCCAACTTGTTTCTGTTTTGTTGTCCACTCTGCATATAGGCGGGCACAAAGACAGAGAAGGTCAGAGTCATATTCTTACTGCAGAAATATCTGGCCAGCCTCCTTTTGAAATGTGATGTTAGCATATTATCAAATCACCTGTGTGAAAGTGATTCCGGACAAAATTTATATCTAGCAATCAATGTAATTTATTTATTTTTTTTTTTTTACTTCAACATCAAATCTACGAATTACACTTGATGAAATATGTAAGAGACTCACTTTGGTTTATGTAATTCAGCGGTGTTCTCATCTTCTGTTGTTGACTCTCCTGTGATGTGACCTTCAAACTGCTGTCAGGAACATTAATCAGGAAATCACAAATTAATATTCAGAGACCACCAAGGTTTCAACGTGGTACACATTTTAGACAGCTGATTAATCTGCAGAAGGAGTTCATTTGCAAAAACAGATAAATGCCATCACAGTCAAAAATGACCTGAATGAGCCATGTTGCTATTTGTTAAGTACTTTTCAATGTTTTTTTTTTTTTTCCCAAAATGCAACAACGAAACCATAAATACATGAGCCATTCATCCTGCACAGCAAATTCAAATACATTGCCATAGTCCTGTAAAGCCCAATAAATGCTTTCAGCTATCCAGAGTCGTACCATTTAGTAACCTTTGTCAGGTTTCAGCCCTGTTCTGGGTCATGATATTCTACCCACCGTCTGCTCCGATCTTGATTTATTAGTAGCTTGATTTTGTTATATGGCTGGGGGGGCCTGGCTGCCGGTTTGTTTGTCTTTTTGTTTTCCTCCCAGGTGGCGTGCATTTGGGACTGAGTGGCTGTGTTGCTGAGGCTGTCAGGACCTCACCCTGATCACCTGCAACTCGTCAGGACTCACAGCTGAGGTGCATCTGGATGGATTGGAGCATGTTGGCATTTAAGACTGGAGTGCACAGTGTGTATTTGCCAGAGACTCGACCTTGTGACCAGACGGGTGAGATCGTCGTCTTGGGAGCCATCTCATCAGCAGCGGACGCTGAGAATGTCCAGGTTTGATGCACAGTCTGTGAAAGAGGAGGGGGTGAGGTCTCACGCTCGTCAGCACACTTCCTGAGGTACGTTGGATTTTGTGACTAACAGTTATACAGTCAGTAAATGTGGTGTCCCTCACACCTTATTGTATTGAGCTGTATGTTAGTCATGTATCAGCTTCCACTGCGGTGGAGTTTTGTGAACGGGATGTTCCATGCCTGCAGGTTGGAAGCTGATCAGTAATCAAGCCAGGAAGTGTTTGCTGTTTGTACACCTTTAAGTGTTCTGTGTGTAGAGTGTGGACTCACATAATGGTTCCTTCTTTCACAGACTCGGTTGTTGCGGCCACCTGGGGGGTGTCGGCGGGGTCCTTGGGTCCGAAACAGCTTCTGGCTCCGGACCGTTAGCGCTGCTGGGAGCGCACCACGCCAGGCCGCACTTTTCTGTTATTACATTTTCACTGTTATGTATTAAATTCAGTTAGCCTTTGTACCGTGCTCTGCTTATTTCATACTGGGTCCTTCAAACGCTGGTCGGTTCTCCGAGCTGCGTCCGACTCATAACAGATTTTTTTGTTACATGTTCATTTTCTTTCTGTGCATCTTACTCTTGTCCCTAGTTTTGTTTTTGGTTCATCATTTATTCGCTGTCTTGTTTTGCCTTGACACTTTGTATCTTTATTACTTTTTAATCTTTAGTCATTTTTCAGTCCTGTTCTTGTTTTTGTTTTGTCCAGCCAGCCTGTGTTTTCATTGTATAGTCATTAGTTTTATCACTTGTCTGGTTTGTTATCTTATGTGAATTATCTGTTTTAGTATTGGGTTTTGTTTTCTGTTATCATTTAGTCTCTGTTTTACTTATAGTTTGTTTAGCCACTTTTTTTTTCTTTAGATGCATACAACCCCAATTCCAATGAAGTTGGGACATTGTGTGAAATGTAAATAAAAACAGAATACAATTATTTGCAAATCCTCTTCAACCTATATTCAACTGAATACACCACAAAGACAAGATATTTAATGTTCAAACTAGGGATGGGTATTGATAAGATTTTATCGATATTGATGCTATTATCGATTCTGCTTATCGATCCGATTCCTTATCGATTCCCTCATCGATACCTCTTGTGAATTTTCTGTGTACTAAAAGTAGGCTTTACAGGTTTTATATGCATTTTATTGAGTCTTAAAGTAAATAAATATGAAATTGGTCACTGTATCCTTGATCTCTGGACATAAATAAAAATAAACAAAATCTGTAGTTTTTGTCAAAACCATTTCCTTTCAGACATTTTGGCATGAATGTCTCTCCATACCTCTGAGCAGAGCTCAGCCGGCTGCTGCACGTCAGCGCAGGACGTCTCATTTTGGGAGGAAAAAAAAACGTTTTGATCGATTGCAGTTTGTTTGTATTACAACATTTGGAAAGAGGTGTCATTTGATTTAAACGGCATTTCACTTTGAATTTATTAATTCCGACTGTACTCTATCGTTCTAACTTGACTCGGCAGACAGCCGTGCAGTGTTTGGAGCTTTGTGAACAGAACAGAGGACGATTCTCGTTTCTTTCTCGCAACAAGACAGGAGTCCCAGTTCATAACTTTAATCCGCACAAAAGTGACTCACGAGTGACATATTCAGGGATGAAAGTGGTTAAAAACAAAAAAAGCTGTAACCCAAAATTACCCACCAACTCCACCTGCATGAAAATGTTTGAATTCTAGAAGCTCTGAAATGCAATCTGGGACTATTCCAGACAATAAACTGCAGTGAATGCAGCATCCATTTTGGTGAGAAAAAAACCCAACTTTCCTTATTCAAATTCATTCCAGTAGTATTCTGCTCTTACTAGGATGCAGGAGTTTTCTAGCTTGGCAGATAGTTCTGGAGGAAATCACTGAAGAAATTAACAAATTGAAAATATGGTTTGACCGAAACAAATTGTCATTAAACTTAAATAAAACAGGGATAAAGTGGAGGTGTAAGAGTCACTAGGTGTTCACAGGAAACACTTATTTATTTATTTATTTATGTTCATTGTTAGTTGGTTTTATATTTTCTGTTGTGTTTTAAAGGGTCCCTGCCACGCCATGACATTTTTACATATTCTTGAAGAATTAAAAAAAAAGCTTTGTCCACATGTTGTCTTTGTTTTTTTTTTTACCATAAAATTACCCATATGAGAATTTGTATTTACCGCCTCCGAGTTCACCTACTTTATCACTGCGACGGATGTGACGTCATGCGAGTAAATGTGTCGAAATGCGGCTCTGTTTACCAATATGGCAGACACGGACAGCGAAGGCATAGTAAGCGATTACAGCGAAGATTGAAGTGACATATCGATTGTTTTTGAAGATGAGGAAGTTTCGGATTAACGAAGCGACGGTGAAAATGAGGGGCTCCAGCCGTATATGTTCGAGCCGTACGCGACAGAAGATGAGGAAGAAGTGCAGCTATCAGGGGATGACAACAACAACGCTGTTGAGGAGGATATAAGCAGCTTACAAAGCACAGAATGGTTTGTTCACTCACCCTTTTCTTATAAATGATCATTTATTCCTTGGTAATAAACAGTTCCACCTGCATTTTGATCACTTTGAACCTGGACTGCAATGTGTTTGTATGTGTATGAAAAAATTATTTCAGCAGCACAGCGTGCTTAAATTCAGGAGTTTGTTCTAAAATCACTGAAAATAAAGTTTCTGTACATTCTGTATATATTTAATCATTTATAAGTCAGTTTCTTGTGATTGCTAATTCTTCACATTTTATTCAAAGCAAATGATTGCTAATCTTTATCTGAAAATCTGTAGACTCACATGGGATGGGGGGAAAAGATTTCTAAATAAAAGAAAATTTTACATCTATATCTGTTGTCAACTTTTATCAGGCATAATATTGTACAAAAAAAAGAATATGCTAAATGGAGACTTTCCTGTCTAAAATACACATACAAACCATCTGTAATCAAATTGTATCACATCTAATCTACTTTGAATGAACATAAGTCTGAACAAAAAACAGGCAGTTCAGTTTACATGCATATGTATATATGGAAAACACAAAAATGTCAATGTTCTGTTTTTTTTCAGGTGCTCATGTGAACACGGTCAGCCGATGCCACTCGTGATTGAGTCTCCTTCGCAAATCAGGATCAGCTTTGCAGGCAAGTTGTCTATATTATCTCAATAACACCCTAACTTTCAAACAGCATTTTTTTTATGTATATAAGCTTTTTTATTATTAAATTTGTTTTAACTTCTGTTTTATGACTTTGGTGGCAACCCTCCATTTTAATGAAAATGCAGGGAGACAACAAAAGCAGAAAAAGCAATGGAGACCAAGGTTCAGAATATACTTTCCTCAGTGGAAAAGAGGAGGATTCACAGTGAGAAAGTTAGCCACATATCCCACATTTGGTATGTGGAAAATGAAAAACAAAACAAACAAAAACAGATTTTTATTTGTATATTTTTATAGAGCATGATAAAATGAATAAAAATATAATTTCACATACGTTTAACACTGTTTCATTCAAATGAGAAGTGTTTTACAATTTGTTAAAAAACATTTTATTCAGTCTATGTGAGCGACACAGCAAAAGATGTTCTTCAGATCTGCAAAACACCAAACCGACCAGAAATCCCCACCAATGATCCTCCTGCACTGAGCAGCCAACTTGAACGACCTGACAAAGCTGAGGCTGAGGCTGATGCTGCCAAGCAGACCAGGTACCACAGATGAACCCAACCCCTCACTCCAGAGGAGGAAACTGGAAGCCAGTGTAGTCGACTGATGGTAATGGAAAAGTACTCCTTATTTTGAATACAACACAAGGTGGTAGTGGCACCCTTCTGTGCCTTCCCAAGTGTCCCCAGCACAACCGCACAAATTGCAGATATGCGATATGATGATACTTTCTGCAACAAAAAAAAAGCATGGATTTATGTTCAAAACAACAGTTCATTCTTTTTGTATTTGAATATTTTTTTACTTTTTTCTATAAACCATGTAAATGAAACTTTCTATTTCATGTGCTTACTCATACTGTGGAGCATCATGTAGGCATAGTGTGCCACTCTGAGGAAATCTGCATCCAAACACACAATCGAGAAACTAGCCAGCTGTGTGACACATTGAGGATTTTCGCCACCACGTTGCATCTCCTCCAAGACTGCAGAAATTTCCCTGCAACAGCGAGACTCGATCACGAGTGACATTGGCTGACTGTGTTCACATGAGCACCTGAAAAAACAGAACATTGACATTTTTGTGTTTTACATATGCATGTAAACTGAACAGCCTGTTTTTGTTCAGACTTATGTTCATTCAAAGTAGATTAGATGTGATACAATTTGATTACAGATGTTCTGTATGTGTATTTTAGACAGGAAAGTCTCCATTTAGCATAAACTTTGTTTCTACATTATGCCTGATAAAAGTTGACAACAGATATAAAGGGAAAAATTTATTTTATTTAAAAATCTTTTTCCCCCATCCCATGTGGGTCTACAGCTTTTCAGATAAAAATTAGCAATCATTTGCTTTGAATAAAATGTGAAGAATTAGCAACCACAAGAAACTGACTTATAAATGATTAAATATATACAGAATGTACAGAAACTTAAAGTGATCTAAATGCAGGTGGAACTGTCTATTACCCAGGAATAAATGATCATTTATAAGAAAAGGTGGTGAGTGAACAAACCATTCTGTGTTTTGTAAGCTGCTTATATCCTCCTCAACAGCGTTGTTGTTGTCATCCCGACAGCTGCGCTTCATCCTCGTCTGCTGTCGCGTATGGCTCGAACATATACGGCTGGAGCCCCTCATTATTTTCACCGTCGCTTCGATCATCAGAAACTTCCTCACCTTCTTCAAAAACAATCTATGTCACTTAAATCTTCGCTATAATCGCTCACTATGCCTTCACTGTCCGTGTCTGCCGTATTGGTAAACAGAGGGAGTTTTTCCTTACCACTGTTGCTGTGTGCATGCTCAGGGGAATGGTAATGTTCGACATTCCCCGTGTGAAGCGCCTTGAGGCAGCATTGTTGTGATTTGGCACTATAAAAATAAAATAAATTTAATTCCATTCTACTCAAGCAAACTGTTACCTTAAATTTGCTTATTTATTAATTTGTTTGTTTTTAGCTTATTTTACTCAAGTTACAATGCATTATTTGATACAAGTGGTTAATGCGCTTGGTTTCAGTTCAGAAGGTTCCGGGTTCAAGGTCAGGTCAAGGTCAAGGTCAGGTTTATTTATAAAGCACATTTACAAACAGTCAACACTGCCCCAAAGTGCTGTACAATAAAAGGAATTAAAATTATATCAAGTTAAATACAAGAACAAAATAAATCAACAAGACAGTAAAAGATGTGGCAGTGTTCAACTCATCTTGTATTAAAAGCCAGTGCAAAAAGATGTCTTTAAAAGAGTCTTAAAAGAGTCAATTGAAGGAGCCAGTCGGACATTCAATGGCAGAGCGTTCCAGAGCTTGGGCCCCGCAACAGCAAAGGCTCTGTCTCCCCTGGTCCTTAGCTTAGATCTGGGATAGACCAGTAAACTCTGGTCCGCGGAGCGCAGAGCTCTTCCTGGAGTGTGCAATGACAGCATATCAGATAAATAGAATAGGGCTTGACCATGAATTGATTTAAAAACAAGCAACAAAATCTTAAAACCAATTCTAAAAGCAACAGGCAACCAGTGCAGTGAAGATAAAACAGGAGAAATGTGTTGGTGCTGTTTGGCTCCAGTGAGCAGACGCGCAGCTGCATTTTGCACCATCTGGAGATGATGCAGAGATGACTGATTAAGACCAACATACAAAGAATTGCAGTAGCCTAAACGAGACGTGATCAAGGTGTGCACAACCTGTTCCAGCTGATCTGGGAGCAGGTAACGCTTGATTTTACTTAAAAGTCTAAGCTGGAAGAAGCTTGTTTTGACCACTGTGTTGATCTGCTTCTCGAATTTAAAAGAGCTGTCTATAAAAACACCAAGGGTCTTAGCAGATGAACGACAGTAGGAGGCGAGTGAACCAAGGTCAGAAAGGTCAAGGTCACCAAAGACCAAAATCTCTGTTTTGCTTTCATTTAGATTCAAAAAGTTTAAAGACATCCAGTCTCTGACTTCTTGAAAGCAAGTCTAGGATGGCAGATGAGTTTGTTTTAAGGTTCAGAGGTAGATAAATCTGCACATCATCAGCAAAGCAGTGAAACTGAATGTTATATTTCTTAAAAATTGATCCTAAAGGAAGCAAATAGAGCGAAAATAGAATTGGCCCTAAAATTGAACCCTGAGGTACTCCACAAGTCAAAGGGGCTTTCTGTGACACAAAGGGACCAAGGTTTACAGAAAAGCACCGACCAGTCAAATAGGACTTAAACCATTTGAGCACTGTGCCATTTAATCCAACACACGATTCAAGGTGAGATAATAAGACCTGGTGGTCAACAGTTTCAAAGGCTGCAGTTAAATCCAAAAGCACAAGCACAGCTGAGCTGCCAGAGTCCATGATTAAAAGAAGATCATTAAAAACTTTTAAAAGAGCAGTTTCAGTGCTGTGCAAAGGTTTAAAATCAGACTGGAAGTTTTCAATTATGTCAAATGCAGTAAGGTGCGACTGTAGTTGAGTATAGACCACCTTTTCAAGTATTTTATAAAAATGACATCTTAGAAATGGGTCTATAATTAGAAAATCAAATCCCACCCCTGCCACATTTCTCCATGTAATGTGGAGTTGCGTCAGGAAGGGCAGCCAGCGTAAAACTTGTGCCAATTTAACATGCAGATCCACCTTGGATTTGCTGTGGCAACCCCGAGTGCAAAAAGGGAGCAGCCGAAGGGAGTTACAATGCATTATTTGTTACAGTACCCATTTTACAATCATAATCTTTATTTTCAACCCACTGTCAATGTATTGTATATACAAACGTTTTTTAAACTGAACAATTCTGTACCAATACCTCGTAAGTTATCAATTTACTAAAATGTGAAGCTTGCAATTTTTTTCTTTTGCCTCAAGCTGAAAATACTCTTCAATTTAAGTTATACAGCTCATTAAGCATTTTCCTAAGCGTGTAGGGTGACAATATGGTCAGTAAATAATCCAAACTTGATTAAGGCTGTTAAACTGATGTATGGATGTATCATTCCATGCATTTTTAATTTATTATTCACTCATTATAACATGAGTGAATGAATTTGCACTGAGTTGCTGGTATATATATGTACGAGGTCTGTTAGAAAAGTATCCAACCTTTTATTTTTTTCAAAAACCATATGGATTTGAATCACGTGTGATTGCATCAGCCAAGCTTGAACCTTCATGCGCATGCGTGAGTTTTTTTCACGCCTGTCGGTTGCGTCATTCGCCTGTGAGCAGGCTTTGTGTGAGCACTGGTCCACCCCTCTCATCGGATTTTATTGCGAATAAATGTCTGAACGATTTGGAGCTTTGCTGCATCAATTTTTTCCAGAAACTGTGAGAGACCTCCAGGTGGTAACCATTCGGAAAATTCAAATGGTTTTGAGGGCCGATTTTATGGGGATTACACAGATTAAGGAGTGCTCCAGCCGGTTTAAAGACCGCCCACAGCTGCTGAGAGCGCGCTGCGCTCCGAGCGCCGATCGACAGGCTCAAACCCCGCTGAAACAACCAGATCATTTCCAACGTGAAGGCTTTGTTGATCTGGGACATCGTCTGACTTACACAAAAATGGCAGGAGACGTGGACATCAGTACTTTTTCGGCACATTCCACTGTTACAGAAGTTTTTTCATGGAAAGAAAAGCGGATGGATGCGCCAACGTGCCGCTCATGGCGCGGCACAAAACCACCTCCATGTTGGTCTCACAGGACGGCTTTGAGATGGCTTTCAGGCGGCTGTTGGTGGGTTTTCAGTCGTGTGACTAACCGAGAAATTGTGGATGAGCCTGGACATGCCAGAACATGTCCTGTGAGGCTTCATCACGGCATTGCTTTGCGCCATGCGGCTCCACCGCGACGCGCGGAATTCCTCCGCACATCTGTCTCAATGTGCCGGAAAAGTGCTGATGTCCACGTCTTCCGCAATTCCTGTGCTAGTCAGAGGATGTCCCGGATAAAACACAGCATCCAGTTTGGAAATGAACGGCACATTCCACTGTTACAGGAGTTTCTGTCATGGAAAGAGGAGCGGAGGAATTCCGCGTGTCGCGGCGGTGCCGCATGGCGCAAAGCAATGCCATGATGAAGCCTCACAGGACATGTTCTGGCATGTCCAGGCTCATCCACAATTTCTCGGTTAGTCACACGACTGAAAACCCACCAACAGCCATCTGAAATCCATCTCAAAGCCGTCCTGTGAGACCAACACGGAGGTGGTTTTGTGCCGCGCCATGAGCGGCACGGTGGCACATCCGTCCGCTTTTCTTTCCATGAAAAAAACTCCTGTAACAGTGGAATGTGCCGAAAAAGTACTGATGTCCACGTCTCCTGCCATTTTTGTGTAAGTCAGACGACATCCAAGATCAACAAAGCCTTCACGTTGGAAATGATCTGGTTGTTTCAGCCTGTCGATTGGCGCTCGGAGCGCGGTGCGCTCTCAGCAGCTGTGGGCGGTCTTTAAACCGGATGGAGCACTCCTTAATCTGTGTAATCCCCATAAAATCGTCCCTCAAAGCCATTTGAATTTTCCAAATGGTTACCACCTGGAGGTCTCTCACAGTTTCTGGAAAAAATTGTTGCAGCAAAGCTCCAAATCGTTCAGACATTTATTCGCAATAAAATCCGACGAGAGGGGTGGACCAGTGCTCACACAAAGCCTGCTCACAGGCGAATGATGCAACCGACTGGCGTGAAAAAACTCACACATGCGCACAAAGGTTCAAGCTTGGCTGATGCAATCACACGTGATTCAAATCCATATGGTTTTTGAAAAAAATAAAAAGGTCGGATACTTTTCTAACAGACCTCGTACTTGTATTTTAATTTTGATCTATTATGTAATTGTTTTTGATGCATGGTTGGTATGTACTGATTGTGTTGGATGTGTTGTTTGTGCAGCAGACCCCTCTGTCCAAGACAAATTTCTCCCTAGGGAGACTAATAAAGACACTGACTTTGACATTAAAAAGTAACTATGAACTTGTCTTTTTTCTTCTTAAATTCCATATTCCTAAAAAACAAAGTTTGATCAAACTAGATCTGGGCAACAACAGTAATCTGTTGCAGTTTTCTCATCTAACTACCTTTTATCGTTAAAAAATGCACTCAGATTAATTTCACCTGGAATCAAGAACAACTCAAGGACAATTATGTGAAAATAGCTCATCTGGATTTGGATCTGTTTTTGCAAAGGAACACTTCAAACTCAACTGTAAACTCAACGTAAACTCAACTGAGAAGGACCACAGTATCAAAGTTTTAGAAAAGTGAAACAATGACATCATCCAACATTAAATCCATACCGCTGTGTGGTGTTCCTCAGAAACATCGGTCATGGTCGCTGTTCCAGTGGTTGTGTCGATCAGGTCGCTCAAACTGGCTGTGAGGTCTTGTGGTACAAGTCTGTACTGACCTCCTTCCTTCTTCACTTGAAGACCAAATATGTCTGTCAGTATGTCCACTTCCCTCAGAGAAGTCAAACCTGCCACCTGACCAAGCTCCCTCATTTCTCTCTGGGAAGAGACACTGACAGAACATTTCAGCAGGTCTTCATTACTTGGCACCTCCATGACTTCGTCGAGTGTTGGCTCAAGAATTCCATCGAGCAAATCTGATATCCTGATTCTTTTGGCCCCCTCAATGAGCACACCGCTAACAAAGACATGGTACAGCACACACAGGATGGTACAAAAAGCAACACGAATCCACCGCGCCAGAGCTGCAAAAATGAACTTGAGGACTAACACAGATGTCAGGAGGATCTCCTTCAGAGTCAACTTCATCAGGTTTCCAACAGAAATCAGAGTTACCAGCAAAAATAACCAATGATGTACGGAAAGCATTCCTTCATCTCCACTTCTATTGTTTTCCTCTGGCCTTTTCTCAGCATTCCTCTCACCAGAGTCAGAAATCTCAGCAGCAAGCTGCATCTCAAAGATGGTGTCCTCACAGAAATTGACAAACATTTCCATTTTCTCCTTCTCCCCACCCTCATTCACGACATCAAAAATGAACTGTCTCTTGGATTCTTTGACTTGCGGCTTCTTCCACTGTGCACGACTCGATTCACTAATCTCAAAGTAGATACGTTCAATGCGTTTCCCACTTCCTTGGATCTCAATGCGTCCTAGAGAGGGCTCAAAGTAAGTCAAGACACATTCTGCAAGTTCCAAGAATGTCAGCAGTCTTGAATCATTAGGCATGTGTTCTGACAAATTGGTGAGCAGAACCGCAAAGCTGAAGCCAATGTCTTTAGCTGGCTCATGAAAGCGTTCCACAAAAGCTTTATAATCCAAGATTTCATTTTTGTCTGTCTCAGAGCAGGAGAGAATGAAGTGAGTTTCAGTTTGGGAGAAACGCTTGCAGTTCTCCATAGCCCTTTGAAAGTCCTTTTTGGAGACACAGCCCGTGCAATCGCTGTCAAACTCTCTGAAGGCATCAGAGGAGACGAGGTCTTTAAGTTTGAGAAACATATCAAAGAACCTGAGAATCATCTCCACATTTCCTGATGATTCCACCAACATATCCACCATCTGCTTTCCAATGGTTCCATTGACAATACTGCCTACATGTAAGAGAGACAAGAATAAGAATTTCTTTTTCAATTTATTTTCAAAACATTAAAAAGAGTGTTACCTCACCTTCTAACATGGAAAGCAAAAAGACCACCATGTCCTTTTGTAAATCCATGAGTTCCTTCAGAAGCTGCATTTGTCCTGAATCCTGCAATTGAAAACCTTTTGCTTTTTGTTTCATATTATATTTTACATATTCATGAGGCTTAATTACTAAGCACACTTGATAATCAATGCAACATCTGACTGAGAGCAGTCACTGGCACTATTATTAATGCTATACCTGAGAGAGCTTCATTTGCATGTGTGCAAAAACATGGAGGAATCCAACAACTGCATCCCACAGGCGACTGTGTGCCAGGCTCTGTTGGTTTCCAGTACATGGCCCCTGGAAGACAGCCCACTGTCAAACTAAGCTACTTTATTTTCATGTTTGAATGGACTGCATTTATATAGCGCTTTTCCATCTGCATCAGACTACTTGTAATAGAA
This sequence comes from Thalassophryne amazonica, assembly GCF_902500255.1. Classification (NCBI taxonomy): domain Eukaryota; kingdom Metazoa; phylum Chordata; class Actinopteri; order Batrachoidiformes; family Batrachoididae; genus Thalassophryne; species Thalassophryne amazonica. Next base: position 25,505,119 of record NC_047115.1, on the reverse strand, counting down.
CTAATAAATAGAACTAATAATTGAACTACTAGTAAATACGTTATCTCCCAGACAACCATACACCCACAAAAAAGCAGTACAACTTTCATGTAAGTATCTTTGTACAGGAAACAGACAAACCTGAATGTACTCGGTGAGTGTGTTGAACACCTGCTTCGCTACTTTGATGGCTTTGGAGAAGTTCTGTTGGCCATGTACATCAATTATATCCTTCCCTGAGTAGTACCAGTAGAAGTCACTGATTGACTCCTATAAATGCAAGAAAAATGTTCATTTATGATTCATGAGTTCAATCAAACAGTTTAAAAAACAGATTACATTAATAACAAAAAAGATGTAATGTAATATTACTCTTACATCATACAAGATTTAAGATTTTAAAATATTTGATCAAATTTTTTCCACTGTCACAAAGAAACAGTGCACCTGCACTCTCAGCAAATAGTCCACAGTGCATATAACAATGTTGACCGTGGTGTTGTTGCCTGTTTGTGTTCTCAAGTAGTTCTGGAACTCTGAAACAGAAAAGGCAGATGGATGTAAAGCAAAAAGAAAACCATAATGTGTTACCATATAGTTACCATATAATACAGACAATCTAGCACTCAGTGGGGAATTTGCACTCACTAATAAGTGGAATACAGAAAATTCCATAAACAGGAATGACCTCACTCAACTTTTTGCTGTTGGGTAACTTCTATACATCCAATCTCTGGCCTTTCGTTTTTTAAAGTGGCATGAGGTTGTAATGTTTGACTATTTTTATCCCAGTGAATATATGTACTCTCTGAGTGTCCTACCTACCACTGCCAACCAGTGGAGTCACAGTTATATGACTGAAGGGCTGCACAATTAATAGATTTTTGCTTCGAAACAGGACTCAACATTACCATAATGACATTTATTGAATTATTTCAAAACAAGCTTTCATCAATACTTTTAATGTCAGGTCAATCAGGCAAGCGTGATAGGTCAGTTGTAACAAAGAATCTCTGTGTTGCAGTTAATGGCATACTGAACACAGACACAGGGCACAGGCAGGAGATGGTGTAGAAAAAAATACATTATATACCATGGCAATGCCATGTGGAGATGGGAAGCACACAAAGAAACAGCTGTTGACAACGTAAAACACTAGTAGTTAACAGCAGAACATGGAACAAGCAGAAAGCACACTCACTCACTCATCTTCAACCACTTACTCCAATTAAGGGTCACAAGGAGCTGGAGCCTATCCCAGCAGTCATAGGGTGTGAGGCAGGGTACACCCTGGACCAATCTGTCGCAGGGCCACATATAGGCAAACAAACACATAAACACCGACAGAGAATTTAAAGTTTCCAATCCATCTAACCTGAATGTCTTTTGGATGTGGAAGGAAGCCAGAGCACCTGGATGGAACCCACGTAAGCACAGGGAGAACATGAAAAACTCCACACAGAAAAGCCACAGGTGGGAATCGATCCCATGACCTTTTTGCTGTGAGGCAACAGTGTTTACCACTAAGCCATCGGGCTGCCCGAGGAAGCACACACCAGGAGCTAACAACTGGGAGCCAAACTGAATGAAACCGACAAATATAGCATGCACACCAAAGACATGAAGAGTTTGGTTCCAAAAAACTTATCTCTCCATTTTCATCATTCTGAGAAAACACACTTTTTCTATTTTAGTATGATGATAAGGGAAGTCTACTTGTTTTTTTTCCATAAAACAATAATGAAGGCATTTGAAAGATACCCAACAAGGAAATCCAAATCCAGAAAATCTTTCTGTGTTTACTTAATAATCAAATAATGTTTTCCAAATTGCTACAAATCCAGACTTATGCTTTTTTGAAAATATTATTATTATTATTATTATTATTATTACCACCATTGGCATGAATATACATGATATTCAGTTATTTAGAACTCCAACAGGACTGAATGAATGAATCAGCATTACAATCAGGGCAGAACAACAAATTAATTTTAGTTTTTCTTCATGCGTGATTGGCCTTTGATGGTCAATGTTTCTTCTCGACTGGAGGAAGAAGCACTGGTTCTTTGGTTCCTTTGAGGATATCCATTAGTAATCATGAATTAAACTCAAAACAAAATAATAAATAAATAAATAAATAAAACAAGAAGATTCGATGTGAACACCTAAATTTCAAATGACATGGGTGTGTCCTTGTTGGCTTACATCTCAGCAATGGCCGACTCTGATTGGTCAAAAGAATATGTCACGGTTTGCATGGAATAAGCCATGGTATCCATGGTATAATAAGCCATGGAGTGAATATACTGCTTATGTTGAATGTTGATGTAATGATGGCATGTTTCTGAATTTGGTTAATTTGACTTTTATCGCATTTTGGAAACAAACTCTTAATATATACACAAGAGCGAAAGCAAAGTGGAGACGTGAATGATTACAGACGAGAGATAGATGTGCACTGACAGAAATATGAGACAGAATGCTATGCATGCCCACATACACAGGAAAAGAACAAACAGGAAAAGAAGGAGCTGAGTGTCAGTGATAAATCATGAATCATGAACATAGTGATCAAACATTAAACAACCCAAACAACCAAAAGAGACCCAGTAGAAAAAGCAGAGGCATGCAGTATGACAGGAATAGAAACAAAGACAGGACTTGGGTGAGTGTACACAACAGACAGGTACACACAGAGATCACAATACAGTAACACAGGGGTTGTATTGCATGTTGATGTGTGCAGTCTATGTTATAGCACTTTTGAACTTGAGAACTTACTTGCATCATGGGATGTCAGCATATTTTGTGGGGTTTTATTATGGAGAGGCTAGAAATGAATGGGTTGAGGTGAGAACTGGGGAATGCCCTATTTCAATTACTTGCTAATGCAGTATATCTTACTGGGACTCCAAGCCACTTCTCCTGATTGTCTTTTTAACAATCTGTCATTAAGACGACTGAAGTGTACATTATGTAGCAGTAACATTTTTGACATTGCATGTTGTGGCAACCCTGTGTTGTGCATTTATTACATTTTGTTTGACTGGCCATAGTAGATGGTCCTGCTAGAGAGTCTGGTTTCCTTGACGTTTCTTTTACATAATGAAAAAATACCAATGTGCTCACTTAAGTGATGGGTAAGGTCTGGACTTTGTTCAGACCTTACCCACCTGACATCGGTGTGTGAATGGGTGAATGCGAGGCATTACTGTAAAGCGATTTGAGCTTCTGATATTGATTGAAAAGCACTATATAAATGTATCCCATTTACCATTCATACATAGTGCTTTCAAATGACATGATTTGGTGCTGTACAAATAAAGTTAATTAAACTGAATTAACACACTTAAAAAAAAAAAAGTGGGTAGCAAAACCGGCATCATGATGCGCACTTTGATAGAACCAGCATCCCGTACAGCAATCAAACAATTCTGTGCTCACACTGGCAAACAAACTTGTGTCACACAGTCTGACACTGAGGTAAAGCCATCCATAATCAACAGTGAACTTTGTTCTTTTCAGTAAACAGAGAAATCTGGATTTAAACTGGTTTTGAATGTGATCGCCATGCATGCGTCCATGTAAGTTTTTGTTTGAGTGCTGTACAAGGAGGAGATAAGCTGGCAGAAGTCAAGTGCAATGCCATGACTGCTAACATGAGGGCTGCCTGTGAGCCTTCACTGTCTATTCTATTAATGAGTAGTGAAATTTCATCAATAAATGTCTGCAGCTGGCAAGTTTCCCAAAGACCGAACTGGAGTTGTTTATTTGTTGAGGGCTTCATAAATATTGTTACAGTATACGTCACTACAGATGGTGGTGCAAACATGGCCAAAGCTGTCTCCCTCGACAGGTGGATGCAGTTGCAGTGTTTTGGGCAGCAGTTCCATCTAACACTCAATAAGTGTATAACCAATGCTGAAGCTAGTAAGAGTGACGTGCTTTCATCAGAACTGACATCATTTAGACAATGTGGCACTTTGTGTAATTTCCACCACACCACAACACACAGAGGATTTTCTTGAAAAGAAGGCATGAAATTTCATATAGTTTCCCAGAAGACACATGATAGAGCTGAGCCTAGATCTGATGTCTTCTTGCATTACAGTACACTCCACCATGAAACTGTGGCGAGTGGTGCAGATAACCAAATTTGCACTACAGTGGGGAAAATAAGTATTTGACCCCCTGTCAGTTTTGCAGGTTTTCCCACCTACAAAGAATGGAGAGGTCTGTAATTTTTTATCGTAGGTACACTTCAACTGTGACAGACAAAATCTAAAAAAAAAAAAAAATCCAGAAAATCACATTGTATGATTTTTAAATAATTAATTTGCATTTTATTGCATGAAACAAGTATTTGACCCCCTGGAAAAGCAGAGCTTAACAATTGTTACGGAAACATTTGTCTGCCATTATAGAGGTCAGATGTTTCCTGTAGTTCTTGACCAAGTTTTCACACACTGCAACAGGGATTTTGGTCAAGATCTTCTTCTCCAAATTTTTCAGGTTTGGAGTTTCATTTCCTTCCAAAGATTTTCTATTGAGTTCAGGTCTGGAGACTGGCCAGGCCACTCCAGGACCTTGAAATGCTTCTTACGGAGCCCCTACTTAGTTGCCCTGGCTGTGTGTTTGGGGTCACTGTCATGCTGGAAGACCCAGCCATGACCCATCCTCCCTTCAATACGGTGCAATCGTCCTGTCCCCTTTGCAGAAGAGCACCCCCAGCGTATGATGTTTCCACCCCCATGTTTCACAGTTGGGATGGTTTTCTTGGGGTTGTTCTCATCCTCTAAACATGGTAAGTGGAGTTGATTCCAAACAGGTCTAATCTGGCTCCCATGCCTCCTCTGGATCATCCAGATGGTCACTGGTGAAGTTCAAACAGGCCTGGACATGTGCTGGCTTGAGCAGGTGGACCTTGCTGCCCTGCAGGATTTTAAACCATGACAGCATCATGTGTTACTAATGTAATCTTTGTGACTGTGGTTCCAGCTCTCTTCAGGTCATTGACCAGGTCCTCCTATGTAGTTCTGAGCTTTCTCAGAATCATCCATACCCCACAAAGTGAGATCTTGCATGGAATCCCAGACCAAGGGAGATTGACAGTCATCTTGTGTTTCTTCCACTTTCTAATAAATAATCATAACAGTTGTTGTCTTCTACCAAGCTGCTTGCCTGTTGTCCTGTAGTCCATCCCAGCCTTGTGCAGGTCTACAGTTTTGTCCCTGGTGTCTTCAGACAGCTCTTTGGTCTTGGCTATGGTGGACACGTTTGAGTGTGATTGATTGAGTGTGTGAACAGGTGTCTTTTATACAGATAACAAGCTCAAACAGGTGCAGTTAATACAGGTAAAGCGTGCAGAATAAGAGGGCTTCTTAAAGAAAAATTGGTAGGGGGTCAAATACTTATTTCATGCAATAAAATGCAAATTAATTATTTAAAAATCATACAATCTGATTTTCTGGATTTTTTTTTAGATTCTGTCTCTCACAGTTGAAGTGTACCTACGATAAAAATTACAGACCTCTCCATTCTTTGTAGGTGGGAAAACCTGCAAAACTGACAGGGGGTCAAATATTTATTTTCCCCACTGTATCCTGTTTCTCCAATCACAATCCTAGTAGCCTACAATTCCTACTCCAGTCAGCCCTACCACAGAGTATCACACTAATGACTAAAGTAAATAAAGCCCAAAACATATTAAATGACTTGAAAGTGTTCATGCATCTGTCCTCCGAGCCTTCTAAAAAAACTGTCTGAAAAAGTGGTGATTTATGGTGACAATAATCCTTAAATTTCATTTGGTCAAATACCTATGGGCTCTGAAAATGGAGGGACTGTATATTAAAAAAATGGCTTTAATTCCTAAATGATAATGTTTTTGTCAAATCCCTTGAATTAAAGATGAACATGTACACTATAAACACATCTTTGTTTCATTTCAACTCCATTGTGGTGGTGCACAGAGCAAAAACTACAAAAAATGCCACTGTCCAGAAACTTGACCTGACTGTTTGTGGTTACCACTGTCTGTCTGTATAGGGAGATAGATCATTGTAAAATTCTGAGGATATATGCTTCTTCAGCAAATTTCAATGATGATTCTTACTGTGAAATACATATTCTTTCAACATTTTCACTCTAAGAGGTCTCTCTTTCCATGATTTAGCACATACGTGCCTTTGTATTGTGCTCCACAGTGGAAAGAAGAGAAGGTCAGGGGAAAGCCACGCTTCACCTGCCAGCAGCAGATACAGTAGATGGTAACTTAGTGGAGATGGACTGGTTGTCTACCTGGGTGGTTGCTATAAAGGACCCAAGGTAGTTCTGTAGTGCTGTGGATGTGACAACGTGCAAAACACCAGTGCAGAGTTGGCTTGACCTGATGTCTCAACATGTAACGGGGCAAAAGTAAAAAATGTGACTACTATCTTCTGTTAACTAGCAGAGGTTGGCCAAAATTACCCCACTGATTTATATGTACTTTGTCAAAAAAAGACCTGGACCCGCAGTGAAGCTGGTAGCTTCAGCTTCACTGCGGCCGGACTGAGGACTTTAAGTATGGAAAATGGTCCAATGAACCTGTCCTTTAGTTTTTGGGATTCTACCTGTAGTGGAATGTCCTTCGTGGATAGCCAACCGCCTGCCCGGGCTGATACGTACGGGCCGGGGCACACCGGCGGTCTGCATGGGCCTTAGCCCTCGTCCGGGCCTTGAGCAGGGCAGAGTGGGCAGTACACCACACCCGACGGCACCTCCTCAGATGGGCCTGGACCGAGGGCACCCCGACCTCTCCCTCCACTAGCGGGAACAATGGGGGCTGGTACCCCAAACACACCTCAAACGGGGAGAGGCCGGTAGCCGATGATACCTGGCTATTATGAGCGTACTCGATCCAGGCCGTCGGATGCACGGAGGTCACGCAGCAGAGGGCCTGCTCCAGTTCCTGATTCGTCCGCTCTGCCTGCCCGTTCGTCTGGGGATGGTACCCGGACGAGAGACTTACGGTGGCCCCCAGTTCCCTGCAGAAGCTCCTCCAAACCTGGGAGGAGAACTGAGGACCACGATCTGAGACAATGTCCGATGGAATCCCATGCAGACGCACGACATGGTGGACCAGGAGGTCTGCAGTCTCCTGGGCCGTTGGGAGCTTCGGGAGGGCCACGAAGTGGGCCGCCTTGGAGAACCGGTCCACTATCGTGAGGATGGTGGTCTTGCCCTGGGATGGCGGGAGGCCCGTGACAAAGTCCAGGCCGATGTGAGACCAGGGGCGATGAGGCACGGGCAAAGGCTGGAGGAGGCCCTGGGTCTTTTGATGGTCCGCTTTGCCCCTGGCGCAGGTGGTGCAGGCCTGGACGTACTCCCGGATGTCGGCTTCCAGAGACGCCCACCAGAAGCGCTGCCGGACAACTGCCACGGTTCTTGGCACCCCTGGGTGGCAGGAGAGCTTGGAACCGTGACAGAAGTCCAGGACGGCAGCTCTTGCCTCTGGTGGGACATATAGTCTGTTCTTCGGGCCGGTCCCCGGGTCCGGGTTCCGTGTCAGGACCTCCCGGACGGTCTTCTCCACGTCCCAGGTGAGGGTGGCCACGACAGTGGACTCGGGGATGATGGTTTCGGTTGGGTCTGACAGCTCGGTCCTGACCTCCTCTTTGTGCACCCGGGACAGGTCGTCAGATTGTTGGTTCTTCGTCCCGGGGCGGTATGTGATCCAAAAGTCAAAACGCCCGAAGAACAGTGACCAGCGGGCTTGCCTGGGGTTCAAACGCTTGGCGGTCCGAATGTACACCAGGTTCCGATGGTCAGTGAAAACCGTGAACGGTACCGAAGCTCCCTCCAACAGGTGTCTCCACTCCTCCAGAGCCTCCTTCACCGCAAGAAGTTCCAGATTGCCGACCTCATAATTCCTTTCAGCCGGGGTCAACCTGCGGGAAAAATAGGCACATGGGTGGAGAACCTTGTCGGACTCCCTGCTCTGGGACAGCACGGCTCCTATCCCTGAGTCAGAGGCGTCCACTTCGACTATAACCTGGCGACTTGGATCGGGCTGCACCAGAACTGGTGCAGTCGAGAACCGGCGTTTCAACTCCCTAAACGTGGCTTCGCACTGATCCGACCAGGTGAAGGGGACTTTTGTGGAGGTCAGGGCTGTCAGGGGACTAACCACCTGACTATAGCCCTTGATGAACCTCCGGTAAAAATTAGCAAAACCGAGGAACTGTTGTAGTTTCCTACGGTTTGTTGGTTGGGGCCAATCTCTCACCGCCGCCACCTTGGCCGGATCAGGGGCGACGGAGTTGGAGGAGATGATGAACCCCAGGAAGGACAAAGAAGTACGGTGGAACTCGCACTTCTCGCCCTTCACAAACAGCCGGTTCTCCAACAACCGCTTCAGGACCTGACGTACATGCGTAACATGAGTCTCAGGATCCAGGGAAAAGATGAGTATATCGTCCAGATATACGAAGACAAACCGATGCAGGAAGTCCCGCAAGACATCGTTTACCAAAGCTTGGAACGTCGCGGGGGCGTTAGTGAGGCCGAACAGCATGACCAGGTACTCAAAGTGACCTAACGGGGTGTTAAATGCCGTCTTCCATTCGTCTCCCTTCCGGATCCGAACCAGGTGGTACGCATTCCTAAGATCCAGTTTTGTGAATATTTGGGCTCCATGCAGGGGCGTGAACACTGAATCTAACAGGGGCAGAGGGTATCGGTTGCGAACCATGATTTCGTTCAGCCCCCTGTAATCAATGCATGGACGGAGTCCGCCGTGTTTCTTGCCCACAAAAAAGAAACCAGCACCCATCGGGGAGGTGGAATTCCGGATCAGCCCGGCAGCTAATGAGTCCCGGATGTAGGTCTCCATTGATTCTCGCTCAGGACGTGAGAGGTTGTACAGCCTGCTGGACGGGTACTCAACGCCCGGGATCAAATCAATGGCACAATCGTACGGACGGTGCGGGGGAAGGGTGAGCGCCAGATCTTTGCTGAAAACGTCAGCAAGATCGTGGTACTCACTTGGCACCACCGTCAGATTGGGGGGGACTTTAACCTCCTCACTAGCTGTCACACCAGGCGGAACCGAGGATCCGAGACATTCCCGGTGGCAGGTTTCGCTCCACTGAGCCACAACCCCAGACGGCCAATCAATCCGGGGATTGTGTTTTATCATCCAAGGATAACCCAATACCACACGGGAGGTAGAAGGTGTTACAAAAAACACAATCTCCTCCCTGTGATTACCAGACACCACCAATGTCACTGGCTGTGTCTGGTGTGTGATTAATGGAAGAAGGGTGCCATCTAGTGCCCGTACCTTCAAAGGTGAAGGTAGAGCCACTAGAGGGAGCCCGACTTCCCTTGCCCATCTGCTGTCCAGCAGATTCCCCTCCGACCCCGTGTCCACCAGTGCTGTGGGATGAAGGGTTAGATCCCCACTCAGGATCGTGATTGGGATGCGTGCAGATTTTCGGGGTCTCCCCGCGTGGGTATTGTGACCCACCCTTAGCCCAGTCTCTAAGGACGAGTGCTGCTGTTTTGACCGTTTGGGGCATTCTCTCTGTGTGTGCTCAGTTGAGCTGCAGAGAAAACACTCTCCACGGATCAGCCTCCTTTGTCTCTGATCTGATCGCTTTTTGGCCCTGCTCGTTTCCCTAGCAACGTCAACAGGGGGAGCTGTCGTCACGTGGAGAGTCCTGGCTGTGGGGAAGTCGGCTCCCTTTCGGACCCGGGAGGAAGAGGGACGGCTTGTGCCTGACCACGCTCCCATCGGTGTTCTGTTAATCGGTTGTCTAACCGTATAACCAGGTCGATAAGCCCGTCTAAATCCCGCGGCTCGTCCTTCGCCACCAGGTGCTCCTTAAGGACCAGAGACAGTCCATTTACAAAGGCGGCGCGGAGCACAACATCATTCCAGACGGCTCGTGCTGCCGCAATGCGGAAGTCGAGTGCATACTTAGCTGTGCTCCGACACCCCTGCTTGATTGACAGCAGCAAGTTCGAAGCAGATTCGCCTCTATGGGGGTGATCAAAAACCTGCTTGAACTCCCTCACAAACCCAGTATACGTCATTAGGAGCCGTGAATTCTGCTCCCAGAGCGCCGTAGCCCAGGCGCGTGCCTCTCCTCGAAGCAGATTTATTACGTAAGCCACCTGGCTAGCGTCTGACGTGTACATGACAGGACGCTGTGAAAAGACGAGCGAGCACTGCATTAAGAAGTCCGTGCACGTCTCGACACAACCTCTGTACGGCTCCGGAGGGCTTATGTATGCTTCAGGGGACGGTGGGGGGGTTCGTTGAACGACCAGCGGAATGTCTGTTTCAGGCCTCCGGTCAGCAGGGGGAGGTGCTGCAGCAGCGCCCTGAGCCTGCGCTTCCACCTTGGCGGTGAGAGCCTCCGTCGTCCGATTGAGAATCACACTCTGCTCGGTGACTAAGTCCAGCCGAGCAGTGAAAGCGGTTAAGATTTGCTGCAGCTCACCTAACATGCCTCCTGCTGACGCCTGTGCACCTCGCTCTTCCACTGGCTGTTCAAGCGATGGTTGACGCCCCTCGGGATCCATGACGCTGGCCGAGAAATCCTGTTGTGAAAGTGTAGGAACACGGACCCACAACAGGGGGCGTTAAACGAACGGACAATGGATAAGCCAAACAGTAACAATGTAATGTTGTGAAGTGCACAACGGAATACAGACAAACACAGTTTTGGTACCACAGACAATTATATGTAGCGTGACGTGTGGGCAGGCTTGAGGATAGGAGACATCCGTCCCAAACCGAGCTGGATCCCACACGGCCTTCACCGCCAACGGATCTGAAGAACACCGGAGCCGCCAAGTCCTGGATCCCCAGGTGGCCACCGTCTACAGCTGTCAGCCCTGGTATTGCTGGCAGAGAACAGAAACAGTATTGATGAGTGTGAGTTCGCACACTCAGTAATCCCACAGTCTGTGTTCTTTTGGGAGGGAGCACCTCCACCTCCAATCACACACTCGTGCAGCTCCTGTCTAACCACCTATCTGGTTGGAGTGTGAAGCGAAGCCGTCGCTGATCACACCAAACGCCAATCCCTCAGATAAGGCAACACCACAGGAAAACGGCTGCAAATAAGTTCAGACTATAAGTCAGGGTTTAGTTCAGCAGAGAAAATTACCTCTCTAGTGGCTGATTTCTCGGCGGGGAGGTGGAGTTGTAGTCCGGCCTTTATGGTGGTGGGGATGAACTGTGGATGAGTGACAGCTGGTGCTGATGATGAGTGACAGCTGTCACTCCCGGTTGCTCCGACGCCCTCTCATGCTTGAAGCCCGCACTTCAAGCAGGGCGCCATCTGGTGGTGGTGGGCCAGCAGTACCTCCTCTTCAGCGGCCCACACAACATGTACTATGTTATATTTAATAAGATATTTTCATAAAAAAAAGACACAAATGTGCAGTTTACTGCATTTTATTTTTTTCTTGTGTAAAAACACAGGTTAGATGTGGTTTGACCAAAACAAATTGTCATTAAAATTAATAAAACAGGGATAAAGTGGAGGTTTAAGAGTCACTAGGTGTTCACAGGAAACATTTCTATATTTATTCATGTCTGTGTTAACCTTTTCCTTCCTGTGTTGGCTTAACCTATTGAACCTTAAGAATTGCAGTCGTCTTTGTAATATTGTCAAGGAATGTGGTAAAATTGTGGGAACTCAGTGCACGGACATTATGGACCTTTTTAAAACAAGGGTTGTGTCAAAAGCCAGGAAAATTATGGCCGATTCTGCACACCCTCTGCACCCACAATTTAAGTTTCTGCCCTCGGGCAGACGCCTGGTAATGCCCAGATGCTGAACCAACAGACTAAAAAACTCTTTTATTCCCACAGCCATTGCTCTCCTAAATAACACCTAAAGACTCACTGTTGCACTTAAGTCTATACTGACTCGCACCTTATTTCTGGGCTCTTTTTTATATATTTATTCTGCTGTGTTTTTATGTTTATGTTTTTTATGAATTTGTATGATGTGGTTTTATGAATGTAATGTAATTTTTACTGCTGACTGCACCTGAATTGCCCCCATGAGGACTAAATAAATGATCAAATCAAAATCAAATCAAATGTTCATTGTTAGGGAGTGCCGCCTGTGCGCCTGGACTAAACCATTGTACAACTGTACAGGGGTGGAAGGGCGCTCAGAGATCTTTCAATATTATTGTTAGAGCAGAATTATGTTTTGCAACATTTACACATTCATTCTAATTATATTCTTTTACAACATGAATTGTATGGACATTAACAACATGCAACACAAAAATGTATTTAATGCCAGTTTTTTGTGGGCCCCCCCATGCTCTGGGCCCTGGGTACATAGTACCCTTTACCCCCCCAGTCTGACGCCCCTGTGTGGTTTCCCTGCAGGTGCACCAGCTTACAAAGGTTTGCAGGCTATGTGAACTGAAACTTTAAATTGTCCATCGGTGTGAGTGTGTTTGTCTTTCTATATGTGGCCCTGTGATGGACTGGCAAAAGACCCTGCCTCTCAACCAATGACAGGCTCCAGCCTATTGAATTTATGTTATTTTTTCAGATTATCTTGTGAGAATGAATCATTTGAACAGTTCCGTCATAGTACTGCAGAAATACAAACCTATCATTTGTAAAGCACAACAACTAAATTGTACAAAACCCAATTCCAGTGATGCTGGGACATTGTGTGAAATGTAAATAAAAACAGAATACGATTCGCAAATCCTCTTCAACCTATATTCAGTTGAATACACCACAAAGACAAAATATTTAATGTTCAAACTGATATTTTTTTGTTTTTGTGCAATTATTTGTTCATTTTGAAATGATGTCTGCAACACATTTCAAAAAAGCTGGGACAGGGGCAACAAAAGACTGGGAAAGTTGATGAATGTTCAAAGAACACCTGTTTGGAACATTCCACAGGTGAACAGGTTAATTGGAAACAGGTGAGTGTCATGACTGGGTATAAAAGGAGCATCCCCAAAAGGCTCAGCCGTTCACAAACAGATGGGGTGAGGATCACCACTTTGTGAACAACTGCATGAAAAAATAGTCCAACAGTTTAAGAACATGTTTCTCAACATTCACTTGTAAGGAATTTAGGGATTCCATCATCTGCAGTCCATAATATAATCAGAAGATTCAGAGAATCTGGAGAACTTTCTACACGTAAGCGACAAGGCCGTAAACTAATACTGAATGCTCGTGACCTTCGATCCCTCAGGTGGCACTGCATTAAAAACCAACATCATTGTGTAAAGGATCTTACCGGGCTCAGAAACACTTCAGAAAACCATTGTCAGTTAACACAGTTCGTCGCTACATCTACAAGTGCAAGGTAAAACTCTATGCAAAGCGAAAGCCATACATCAACAACATCCAGAAACGCCGCCACCTTCTCTGGGCCCGAGATCATTTCAAATGGACAGGCGCAATGTGGAAAAGGGTGTTGTGATCTGATGAGTCCACATTTCAAATTGTTTTGACGTCATGTCCTCCGGACAAAAGAGGATAAAGACCATCCAGATTGTTAACGGTGCAAAGTTCAAAAGCCAGCATCAGTGATGTATGGGGGTGTGTTAGTGCTGATGGCATGGGCAACTTGCACATCTGTGATGGCACCAACAATGCTGAGAGGTACATCCAGCTTTTGAAGCAACACATGCTGCCATCCAAGCAACGTCTTTTTCAGGGACGTCTCTGCTTACTTCAGCAAGACAATGCCAAGCCACATTCTGCACGTGTTACAACAGCGTGGCTTCGTAGTAAAAGAGTGCGGGTACTAGACTGGCCTGCCTGCAGTCCAGACCTGTCACCCATTCAAAATGTGTGGCGCATTATGAAGCGCAAAATACGACAATGGAGACTCCAGACTGTTGAACAAATAAAGTCGTACATTAAGCAAGAATGGGAAAGAATTCCACCTACAAAGCTTCAACAATTAGTGTCCTCAGTTCCCAAACGCTTACTGAGTGTTGTTAGAAGGAAAGGTGATGTAACACAGTAGTAAACATACCACTGTCCCAGCTTTTCCATTTCAAAAGGAGCAAATATTTGCACAAAAACAATAAAGTTTATCAGTTTGAACATTAAATATCTTGTCTTTGTGGTGTATTCAACTGAATATAGGTTGAAGAGGATTTGCAAATCATTGTATTCTGTTTTTATTTACATTTTACACAACGTCCCAACTTCATTGGAATTGGGGCTGTACATTTGGCTGTTGTTGCAACATAAAAAATATATAAGAGGCACAGAAGAGATTTGTAACCAGCTCATACTTGTGTCTGTTATTCATCTCCTGCTGATGGCTGTGATTTATATTGTGGATTTTGTGTTGGTTGTTGACAGAGAAATAGTCATTTATCAAGTTGTATGTTGCTGAAACGTGATTAATTAAATTCTAGAGCAGTGGTCTCCAAACTATTCCAGAAAGGGCCGAGAGGGTGCAGGTTTTCTTTGCAGCCACTGACTTCAGCAGGTGATTTCACTGATTAACATCACTTGAAGCAAGTGGGATGAGTTCATCAGTGAAATCACCTGCTGGAGTCAGTGGCTGCAAAGAAAACCTGCACCCTCTCGGCCCTTTCTGGAATAGTTTGGTGACCACTGTTCTAGAGCAAGGGATCATGTTGTTCATGCCCACCCCAGGATACCATGTTTCTTACAAAGTTACTCGAAATTTACAAAAGTGATTAAATGCATAAAAGTTGAAGTAACCTAAATTATGTCCTTCACAGAGCAGCTGTAGGAACCGGAATAGGTCACAGGTCAGGTCTTTGTCAGGCATCACCATCTCTCCTGGGAAAATGATGATCAAGTGAGACAAACAATGAATGTGATAAACTGCAAAAAATAAAATAAAATAAAATAAAAAATGTAGATATACTACAGGAAAGGTAGCGTAACAGGTGACAGGTAGGATTTACAAACAGGCAAGAAAAGATGGAAATTAAATGAATAGATAATAATATATATATAATTTTGAAGGCAAAGAAAGGTAGTGTAGTGGAAAAAAAATGCAATATAAATTTAGAGAGTGCTCAAGGCCAAAAATCTCAGTTTCACTGCTATGAAACACTTCTACGCATGTTTATACCTGAGCTCTTGTTCATGGCCTCCCCTAATCCTTCTGCTTTGTTCTGCCTCTCAAATGCATTCAAATTCAAAACACTGAGGAGCAGAAAACCATGAGAAAATTACATACAAACAAATGCATAAAGACAAGCAGATGAGCAGTTTCAGGACTATTAAATTCACAAATTTGCTCACCTGCATGACTGCATAAGACCAGCCATGCTCTGAAAGAAGCCAACGTCTCGCTTCTGTCTCAGATAATTCAGCATTTTCTACCAAATAAGACATCAATGACAAGATCTGATAAATAGAAGATCTCCATTAAAGCAATCATAATACAATCACGATTATGTCATTAATAATTATTTATTTGTTTATTAATTTTAGCTCCAGTTCTTTGTCTTTTTATCAGGTCCAAGAGTCTTTAACAAAACATCTTAAAGTGATATGTATTGAAGAAGGAAAAAGTCCACAAATGGTTGTCAATATAAATCTAAATATTTTTGTGAGTGATATTCTCTTTGTCCATCACAGTCGATGATGAACTTGACATCTTAATTTGCAGTTGATGGGAGATGAGTTCCAAGGTGACTGGCCAATTCAATTCTGGCATTGAATGTCCTGGCACATGTGTGGCAGACATGTAGCAGTTAAGTGGATGGTGGGCTGGTGGCTTTAGCTTTGCACAGCTACCACTTGAGTTTAGCTAAATAAGTAACCAAATAACTATCATTTTCAACATACATTACTGGGGTTTTTAAATCACTGAGTCACTTACATAGCTACTGCAGTCTTCAGACTGATTACTGCATTTTTTTTTACTCCAAGTGCCTTTAATTGTTGCATTTAGGAATGTTATTACTCCAAAGTACACAGCACTGTCTGAACTATGTTTAATCTCATTATGTCTTTATTTTGTGGGTATTTCATTCCTAGCTTTGCTCTATTGTATTTATTTCTAATAAAAATAAAACAGAAAAAAAATTAACTGTTTGAAGAAGCAAGAACAGTCAACATGAAACCTTCTTTAAATGTCTGAACAGGACCACAGTGCTGTTGTATTATATGACACCCGCACCTGTTGAACTGTGGTGTTCCCTCCATTCAGAAGAGCAATACCCAACTTGAGTGTGGGGGCAATCATGGTGCCCATTGTCCCTGATGGAAAGCAGAAATAAATCTCAGTCAGAGGATCTATAGTACGGACTGAGTACCATCCAATGTCTAGGATATAGGGAATAAAACAACAACAGCACACAAACACATTGATGGCTAGCTCCCATTCTTCAGTTGCATCTCCGTAGCTTAAGTGTCCTTCAGACTCAGAAGCCACTTTAAGATCACTTGTCGAGCTCATGAATGAAACAATGATTGGGTCAATACTTAGCAAAGCTCCTGATTGCAAATGCTTTTGCAGCATACCAAAAATAAATGTCACTGAAATAAGCAAGAACCTAAAAAAATTTTTTAAGAAATGGTCTGTTAGCTTTTGTAGATTCTACCTTTGCAGGCGCTAATAGTTTGCAGAACCATCTCAGAGGCTCCGCGATGATGCAGCCTGGCCTGTTGGTACAGCAGTTTATGTTTCTCCATCTCTTTCTCCTGAGCCATACACAGATGACTCATTATGTACAACACACTAATTTCATTTATCTTTATTTAATTATTAAATTAAATCTTAAAATAATTAAGAAGTAAGGAAAATCTTACTTCAAAGCTTTCCATCTCCTCTTTTTCATTGTCGTCCTCCTCTCTGTGGCAGCTCTGGAAGACAGAAAGGAGGGTGATGACAGAAGAAAACACAAAACAAAAATCAAAGAAGGGGGAAAAAAGCCTACAAGATCACTATAACAGTGGTGGGCAAAGCTAACCTAACAGTTAGCTTTGATAGCCACAATCCGCTTATTGAAATGCTAACTGTGATAACGCTAAACTAATAAACTGCTCAAACATTTAGCCAAAACCTACCTTTACCTGGTAAATTTTATTCTAGGAATTTACCCCAGAGTTGTTTTTATATTTCTTTAAATTTTCCTTTAAATTTTTAGGGGCTCCAAACCCCTGAAAAACAGGCCTAAAGAGCTAAAATTTCAACATGACGCATAAAAATGAAGATTCCCAATAAAGGTTTTGCATGCCAGTATCAGACGATGATCAAGATACTTGTCACCATTTAACAAACAGTTTATTCACAGTACTGAAAGTATTAAATTAATAAGAAATAAGAAGAAATAAAATATACACATGGAAAATAATGTTAGTCATCTAAACTAAAATTTACTCTTGCTTGACCTCCTACTCCTCCATCTCCTCGAGGTGATGCATGTTAGCTTCATGTATAAATTTCACTTGTATAATCTCAAACAGGAACATTTCTGATTTTAGGATTTAAAAAAGAGTTTGACTCTTAAGCTTCCTACAGCTGACTTAAAGTGGGCAGAACTAAATTTAGTGGAAGTGAATTGGTCCACTCATGGTTTTCAAACTTGGCTAAAAACCTAATCTGCTAATGAAAAAATTGTCTTCGCCAATTGGGCGTTAGCTGATTACTTTTAAAGCTACAACAAATTTAAAATTAAATTATGTTTACACAGTAAGAATACCATATATTATTGATGATTACTGAAATTAAATGGTTTTGCAGCAAGTGCGTGTACAGTTTGTGGAACAGCTGTTATACACAGGCGAGAGTTTGGATTGGTAATTCAGCGAATTCTGTTGGTGTTAAAGCATCCATGAGGAAGATCATGATCCCTCTGTTACTGCAGATGTGGGGTTCAGCAACTTTCATAGAAGCTCCTTTAATCTGTGAGTCTGTGGTGAATGTGAAGCTTCCTACTGTTTTTTTTTTTGTAAGATGGAAAAGTGCTACATCAGTCAGTGTCTCGTATTCTTGTCAAATTGTGCTGTCACGCTGACACTGAACCTAATATCAGCTACCATTACAAAAAAGTCTACAAATTTAAATCACTTTCTTTAATTGCTTTTTTATCCCTGGTATAAACATTATTCTGGTCACATAAATTACTGCTTTGGTAAATAACTAACACGACAAGGAGTCAACACATGTTAGATGAATGCATGCATTATATAATTTAGTGGAGTTAGGAAGGGTGGTTTGATTGATGACTTTTCAAACAACATAATGCTCCGTCTTCTATTACCTTGGCCATAATTGCAGAATAGGCGTTATAGAAGCTGTCATTTTGAAGCTTACTGTGAAAAGAGAAGACAAATACAAATATATTATCGTCACAACATGGAAAGATGGGCATAACAAAGATGGCCTACTACAACCCCTGGCAAAAATTATGGAATCACCGGCCTCAGAGGATGTTCATTCAGTTGTTTAATTTTGTGGAAAAAAAAAGCAGATCACAGACATGACACAAAACTAAAGTCATTTCAAATGGCAACTTTCTGGCTTTAAGAAACACTATAAGAAATCAAGAAAAAAGATTGTGACAGTCAGTAACGGTTACTTTTTAGACCAAGCAGAGGAAAAAAATATGGAATCACTCAATTCTGAGGAATAAATTATGGAATCACCCTGTAAATTTCCATCCCCCAAACTAAAACCTGCATCAAATCAGATCTGCTCGTTGACATTGACCCTATGCCATGACATTGATCCTATGTGTCTTTTTGCAAGGAACGTTTTCAGTTTTTGCTCTATGGCAAGATGCATTATCATCTTGAAAAATGATTTCATCATCCCCAAACATCCTTTCAATTGTCCAAATATCAACGTAAACTTGTGCATTTATTGATGATGTAATGACAGCCATCTCCCCAGTGCCTTTACCTGACATGCAGCCCATATCATCAATGACTGTGGAAATTTAGATGTTCTCTTCAGGAAATCATCTTTATAAATCTCACTGGAACGGCACCAAACAAAAGTTCCAGCATCATCACCTTGCCCAATGCAGATTTGACATTCATCACTGAATATCACTTTCATCCAGTCATCCACAGTCCACGATTGCTTTTCCTTAGCCCATTGTAACCTTGTTTATTCTGTTAGGTGTTAATGATGGCTTTCGTTTAGCTTTTCTGTATGTAAATCCCATTTCCTTTAGGCGGTTTCTTACAGTTCAGTCATAGACATTGACTCCAGTTTCCTCCCATTCGTTCCTCATTTGTTTTGTTGTGCATTTTGGATTTTTGAGACATATTGCTTTAAGTTTTCTGTCTTGATGCTTTGATGTCTTCCTTGGTCTACCAGTATGTTTGCCTTTAACAACCTTCCCATGTTTTTTGTATTTGGTCCTGAGTGTTGGGAAGGTGTCGTAGCACGGACCCACAACAGGGGGCGCAAAATGAACGGACAATGAGTAAGCCAAAAGGTAACAATTTAATGTTGTGATAATACACAACGAAACGTGTCGTAATTTCACAGTCAATAAACACCAGGTGATGTGTGGGCAGGCACGAAGATAGAAGACGCCCGACGAGAGAGAAGCCGCGTCCCACACGGCTTTCCACCACCAACGGTCTGAAGAACACCGGAGCCGCCAAGTCCAGAGTCCCCAGGTGGCCTCTGTCTTCGGCTGTCGACCCTGGTACTGCTGGCAGAAAGCAGAAATATGATGTGTGAGTGTGAGTCCGCACACTCAGTAATTTACAGTCCAGACACCGTTAGGAGGGAGCACCTCCACCTCCAAATCACACACACTCGTGCAGCTCCTGTTTGTCCCTCTTCTGGGTCTTCACAGGAATGCGACTGCACACAGAACAATGTTAGACAACGTATTAGTCAGCAGAGAAATTACCTTGGTACTGGTAGTCGATTTCTCGGCGGGGAGGTGGAGTTGCAGTCCGGCTTTTATGGTGGTGATGATAAACGAGTGACAGCTGGTGCAGAGGATGAGTGACAGCTGTCACTTCTTCTGGGTCTGGCGCCCTCTCGTGCTTGGAGCCCGCACTCCAAGCAGGGCGCCCTCTGGTGGTGGTGGGCCAGCAGTACCTCCTCTTCAGCGGCCCACACAACACTGAGTTTAGACACAGCTGACTGTGAACAAACCAACATCTTTTGCAACATTGCATGATGATTTACTCTCTTTTAGAGTTTGATAATCCTCTCCTTTGTTTCAACTGACATCTCTCGTGTTGGAGCCATGATTCATGTCAGTCCACTTGGTGCAGCAGCTCTCCAAGGTGTGATCACTCCTTTTTAGATGCAGACTAATGAGCAGATCTGATATGATGCAGGTGTTAGTTTTGGGAATGAAAATTTACAGGGTGATTCCATAATTTTTCCTCAGAATTGAGTGATTCCATATTTTTTTCCTCTGCTTGGTCTAAAAAAGTAACCGTTACTGACTGCCACAATCTTTTTTCTTGATTTCTTATAGTGTTTCTTAAAGCCAGAAAGTTGCCATTTGAAATGACTTTAGTTTTGTGTCATATGTGTGATCTGCTTTTTTTCTACAAAATTAAACCACTGAATGAACATCCTCCGAGGCCGGTGATTCCATAATTTTTGCCAGGGGTTGTATTTGATATGTATTCGTGGCTGATCCTTACTGATCTGGAGGATCAGGACTGCGGGAATTAGAGATTTGTGTGCAGACCCGCAAAATGATAACCTGACACACTGTTTTCCTGCATGTATCATATATCTGTCGAAGTAAGGCTTTAGTAGTGAAATACCTGAAATAACAAACTGGCCAACTTCTGTATTCAAGAGCCCAAAAGGTCCATTTCTATATGTAACTGAGAAATATGTTTTTGTTTTTTTGAAAGGCAATTATCTCCCCTTGACAACATCATTTGAGAAGTATTTTTATTCATGTACATGTTGAGATGGTGTAGTGCCACAGTGTGAATTTGAAAGCGGGGAATTGAAAATGGGGCCTCACAATCCTGGTGACATTTTGGTTTTTAAGAGGGAGGAGGTGTCAGAAAAGTTCCACACAGACATCTTGGAAATACAGTACGTGGCTTGTCTTGGTCTAGTCTCACCCATGAATACAACAGTACTGCGCAGAATCAGCAATAAATGTCACTATAACCCACAACACCCATGGTTTATAGTTTATATTAATCTGTAGGCTGGGTTTACAGAAAGGTAAACAGTCAGGGTGGTTATTCCAATATACTTTCAGCTACACGTTTATCAGGAATCTGCTTGCAAAACTGTAAGTACCACCAGCACCTCTGTCTAAGGATACCATGAGTCTGTAAGTTCTTGTCAGATGACTGGAAGAAATAATTGAAAGACTGTTTTTTAGTCTTGATCCAGGACAGATTCCACATTGGGTCATATGTTTTGTCTAAATTTGCTAGTTCTCCTCACAGGTACATGCAGTCTGCTGTAAAAACAGTCTGATCTTGAAGTCTATCCAGACTGAGTTTGGGACACCAGGAACAAGGCAGTCTTTGGAGCTTCAGGTTAATCCTTAGGGAAGCTACAATAAGCTTTTGTTTCAAGTTACACCCTGGACACTTTGTAGACCCTGCAGGAGCTGCAAGCACCTTCCCCCAAAAATATGATCAGTGCCTTTAGGTGGATCATCAGTATTGGAGTACCATGTCTTGTGGTGCTCTGGATGCTGAAATCAGGAACTCATAGTACTGACTTTGCAAAGTCAGGACCATCAAGCAACTTTCATGCACAATCATATCATATAACCGGCTCTGGCGTGATAATTAAATCACTTGTGACCACAGGAATGTCACCTCTGGGAAAGATGTCATCATCGAGTGAAGCTTCAAGTAAAAGTCTTCCTCACATAGATGTCATTCAGCACAGTCAGTGTCTACAGTAAGACAACAGATAAGTCCCACAGAGTACCAAAGTCTGAGTCTTGTACAAGTATTATGCACATTACATGGATGATGTCTGATACCATCAAAATGATCCAGTCCACCATGACAGAGGCACTCACTCAGTACACCAACCACTGGAGCGACCATACCGAGAGTAAATGTACTATATCCACCCACCAAGATCTGGCCAGCTCCAGGTCTGGGGACCTCAAACAGCACTGCCACTGCAATGTGCAGCTTTCCAAGCTCCATCAGTAACAGTGGAAAAGTGGTAATCCTTGCTGAGAGAAAGGATAGGCCAGGTGACCACTTGCTTTGAGGCACTTCACGTTTGGACCTGGGTAGACAACGACTCAGCACCACACCAGTCAAAACCCTTAAGAGACAAGACCCGTGGTGCTCTCGTGTAGTTTCTTCTTTTTCCAGCTGAGGATCAAAATGGCTTTCCTCCATCCTCTTATATCACATTCTGTCGTCACATGGAAATGCAGAAGCAGAGCTAATACTATGGAAAAGAAGACATTTCCAATTGTAAGTGGCTGGATTGCCAATCCTGCCACCAAACCCCCCCAAAAAATGAGTTACCTGCAGGCTATAGAACCATCTACAATCTGGTCATCCTGTTTAACAATGTGAGCAGGATTCAAATAAATTCAATTTAGTGGACATATTTCATTCATTTCTGATATTTACTGATTGAAAAGTAATAAATGAAAACTAAAACCAACAGATTAGTGATAATGGAAATAATCATCGACTGCACCTCAATATAATATTATGTCAATGAGCATTCTCTGTTGACTGCATGGAAAAATTAAGCAACTGAAACAACAAACCTCGATAACAGCGGTACCGATACAATCCTGGAGACACTACATTCTGGAACCGTTACAAAGCACAGCATGTTTTTCTGCAGCGGACTTTAAGACAGGTTGAAGAGTACATGTTGTTCAGTGTTAGAAATTATGTGTAGTGGTTCCACAATCGCTAGTCCCAGGATTGTTCATTCTGAGGTCTCATCGAAACTGAAAAAATATCTGCCAGAACGAAAATAATAGAACTAAATGTCCAGAAAAACATTACTTTTTATTGCATCTTTTTATAGTTGTCTTTGACATACATAAATGCATATTATTGGGAGGAAAAAGGTTTCAGAGGAAAGAAAAATTCAAGCTTGCTGAGAAACAGTTTGTGCCAAATTAATATTGACCTGGAAAGGGGCTTTCGGCAGTAAAATATGTAGAATGAAAGCTTTATTCTGTGCTGTCTTTTATAATGAAATCACACACAGACCTTTCCTTCAGAGCACTTCGACTGAAGAGTGTAATGAGTTTGTAGGAGGGGATCGATTGGTTTGGCACCTTCTACGATTTCCTTTTTCTTCCTCTCTGTTGCTGCCATGCTGCCTCCATGATCACCTCTCCCTGCAATCCAAAGAAAAAAACTGCAAAATTGTGCTGTTTTAAAAATAATGATTCCTGACCATCCACACTGTCAGATGTCTGACGAACGTCTTCACACTGACACTTTGTGTATAAGAATCAAATGTAAATTATATACAGTAGTGTTAGAATAATAGTAGTGCTATGTGACTAAAAAGATTAATCCAGTTTTGAGTATATTTCTTATTGTTTCATGGGAAACAAGGTACCAGTAGATTCAGTAGATTCTCACAAACACCCCCCTTTTCTATTTTTTTTTACTAATAGCCCAATTTTCATAGTCTTAAGAGTGTGCATATCATGAATGCTTGGTCTTGTTGGATTTGTGAGAATCTACAGAATCTACTGGTACTTGTTTCCCATGTAACAATAATAATATACTCAAAACCTCGATTAATCTTTTAGTCACATATCACTACTATTATTGAGAACACTATATATATAAATTCAGTCAGAAGAGTTGTTTTTTTTGTTTTGTTTTGTTTTGCTTTAATCCATGTGTATGCATCTCATCAGACCTCAGAAATGAAGCAGAGTAGGTCATGACCATTGGCCGTGTGTGTTTCTCTATGAATTGGAGTTGCATCAGGAAGGGTATCCAGTGTAAAATCTGTGCCAAATGCCAATGTGGATCTGTGCTGGATATGTTGTGGCAACCCTGAACAATCACGGCCAGCCGACAGGAAACCTCAGCTGAAATGTTACCACTGTGTTATTATGTTATTCAGAAACAAATGTAAATACTCTACAATTGATGTCACATTGCAAGTGTTAACAAGGTTTCTTTCTGTACTCACAGCTAAATTTCCACAAGCTTCTCCTCAAAGCTGTGGTCCTCAGTTGATATCCAGGATTTATTGTAGCATTGGAGGAAGAGATTGACAGCTCTGTGCCTGGAGACAGAGAGAACAGATGGCCCAAGAACTGCATTTGTCTTTTCACATAAATAAATCTGTCGTCCAATTTTTCCTGTGATCACCATTTACTCAATATACACATTCTAAACACCCAGAATTTGCATAACAATACCTAACTGCCTCAGACTTACCCTTCGTGGGGTCACATTTTGACAGAACAAGTAGACAATGTCATATTTCTTAACATTGAGTGAGATTTAGGACCACAAAACGAGGGTAATTTTAGCCTCACCCCAAAAACATCACAGGAGAAAGATTGTTCTTGCATTATTACTCAAGACAGTCTCCCTTAACGTCACTGCACGAAAACACGTTGACACTTGCATGAATTTGATCCCGCACTGCTGCGCAATTTGTCATGCTAATGCACCCTCGCTTTGTCCCCCTTGATGCCATGGTATAAAAAAATAATAATTTCGAAGCAGATGGCTCATTTGCTCTCAGGATGTAACTGATGAAACCATCTCTCATCTCTCCCAGAATCACAGAAATTATCTCCAGCTACAGTTTGTCTCATGCACATTGTGCGGTGGAGAACACATATGAAATCCTGTCTCAAAGGTATTATTCTTTCTATGAACAGTGGTGGGCACAGCTAACCAAAACATTAGCCTCGATAACCAGTAATCAGATAACTGAAAAGTTATCTTTTATGACAATAAACCGATAAAACTGGTAAATAAAAATTGATCTTTATTACAGATAACCGATAAACAGTACTGATTTGGACGCAGCCACATCAGATTACACTGTCGCTTCTGATAAACCAGTTTCACTTTAAGCGCTGCAGGGGCTGCTGGGTGAATTCAAGGCTCACAACACAAAGAACACACGAAAAATGAATAAAAAAATAAACCCCAAACACTGTCATCATCTTTCAAAAGAAATAAAACACAGTATTAGAAGTCACAGTTTATCTCGGTATTAGATACATCGTCATTTACGAGCTAAAAGCTGCCGCTTTTGTGCAATGCTTTGAACCCTGTGGCTTAAACAACTGAAATATGTCCATTAATGCATTGATTGGCAAAGTAAAAATACACGTAGTAAATATAAATTCTTACCTATGGGATTCATCTGAATAAATAATCCCTTTTTAATCCAAAAGTGTCTAAACGTGAAGAAAAGTCCCTCCTCTGTACACACAGCTGCACCGTGAGAGCTCCATCTCCCCCACCGTGTCTTGGTGATGAAATTACAGTCACAAAGAAATAAAATAAATAATGTTAAAATTAGTCTGTTTTGTTTTTGTGTCGAGTGGACGGCCCACAGCAACATCCAAAGTGAACCTGAACTACACTACCCACAATGCTCCCTGCGTCAACCGGCCAATCACATTGCGCTTAATGATGACTTCATCAGCAAGCGACAGGCAGCCAGTCTGCCACAAACACACAACAGATGGACTAAAATGTTTGATTTTCGGGTTTACAAATGTTTTTGACCATTAAACTTTGCTCATTTTAACCAGTAAAAAAATGTTATCGGACTGAAAGTTATCTGAACTAAATTTATCAGAAGATAATTGGTCCAATGATGGTTTTAAAACTTATCTGAAAAGCTAATCTGAAAGCAAAAATATTAGCTTTGATAATGATCTGCTATCGGATTAGCTGAACTGTTCCCACCACTGCTTATGAATTAGATAATGTATCTGTAAAAATATGTTTATTATAGATGTAACATATCATAATCCTTCAGATGCGCTGCGCGAATGGCACATTAACACACAGTGTTTGCAAATCGTTTGCTCAATGTTCATGACTAGTTCACAAAATGATTGCGTGCCAGACGTTTTGGACATTTCAAAATTTTCTATGCACACTGGCACGCAGCCGCACACAGTTTACAACAAGTTTACTCATTGGCACACTGTTGTGGGCTGGGGTGTTTGGCTGGCTTGGTTTTTGTTTTCTGTTTCTCCCACCAGGTGGTATGCATTCAGGACTGAGTGGCTGAGCATTAGGACCTCACCCTGAACACCTGAGGCTTGTTTTCACGTGCAGGTCATCAGGACTCACAGCTGTGGTGTATTTTGTCTTGATCAGAGATTGCTGCATTTAAACCTTGAATGCACAGTGTGTGATTGCCAGAGACTCGACCTTGTGAGCAGACGTGTGAGATCGACATCAGGAGAACAATCTCACCATCACGGACGCAGAGACCGCTCCAGGTTTGATGCCACAGTCTGTGAAGGAGGACTGGGTGAGGTCTCACGCTCTTCAGCACACTTCCTGAGGTAATTTGGTTTTGGTGACTTTTATGAAGTAATGACAGTGGATTTGGTGTCCCTCACACCTTGTGTTAGTGAGCTGTCACGTTATGCTAATTGTGTAATCAGCTTCTGCTGCAGTGGAGATTTGAACTGAGTTGTTCCGTGCCTGCAGGGTGAGAAGCTGATGTATAGATTTAAGCCAGGAGTGTTTGCTGATTGCGTGCACCTTTGAGTTGTGTCTCTCTGTGTGGAGTTGGACTCACCTCCATGTTTTCTTTCTTCACAGACTTGGTTTGTCGCGGCCACCTGGGGGGTGTCGGCGGGGTCCCTGGGCCGAACTGCTGTGGCTCCGGACCATTTGCGCTGTTGAGAGCGCGCCGTGTTTCCACCTCACCAGACCGCGGACTTTTTAGTTGTTTAGCACTTCACCCACTGTTATGTTTATTAAATTCTGTTACCTTTTGAACCGTGCTCTGCTTATTTTATGCTGGGTCCTTTCAAACGCTGGGTCAGTGCTCCGACCGCGTCCGAAACATAACACACGCCAGACTGCGTGAGTGCGAGGATGAAATTTGGGCAAGTGTCGAGGTGCCTTTAGTCCACCAATGTTCAGTCACTGCTATCCCTTTGTGTTATATGATCACATATTGATAGGCCTAATCAAAAGTATGATATAACATTGCGAAGCACTGGATAGTCAAAATATTATTATAGAAAACAGGCAGAGAAGAATCATTAAATGATAATTGAAGATAACAGCTTTTTGAATAAAAAAAAATACATTTTCCTTTTGTTATTTTATTTGTTTTTGTTATTGTTGTTAATTATCTGCCATCAACTCTGGCTGATCATTTATTTTGGTTTTACTTTACCTCCATTGCAGTAGCTTTATCCGCACTACTGGCGTGCAAAGTAAGTTTGTGGGTATACAAAGGAATTTAACAACAATCAGCACATTTATAGACATTTAAAATATGTCACTTTGTGTGGCTTAATAGGTTTCTATTATTCTCCTTCACACCTTCATTATGAAGCTTATCTGTTACAGCATTTATGCACAATTTCAGAGGCTCTGCAAACTAGACAAATGAAAATAATAAGGCATATAATTGAGCCATTTCCCCACTATAACACTTTTAGTGTTAGAGTATATAATAAGTAATGACTGATGTCCACAAAATGTAACTTAAATTTGTGTGACAACCTACCTGTTGTGCTCTAAATTTAACTGTAAGCCCAGTGCAAATCTCTTATTCTAGTCAATCATACTCTAAGCCATTTGCAGAACATATTACAGTACATAAGTGTTCTTTTACCTGGATAAGTTGTAGAGGGGAGCCATCCTTAGGCAGGCCACCACCGCCCGTTTCCTCTGTTTAGATAAGAGTTTACACCACACAGCCTTTTTGCTTCTCCGTGGGTGTTCCACCTGAACCCACAGCCAAAGATAAATGATGAAATGAAGTAGTGCACACGAACTCATGACTTCAGGGGTGTCATAAACAGCTGGACAGGGTCTCCTCAATGCATTTCTTTTGCATTCCGTTTGTTTTCACAATGCAAGAAATACTTTCATGAACAATGTTTTAACTACAAATTTATTTATTTTTTGTGATTTCAGAAAAGAAGTGAAAAAGACTAAAATGCTTTAGGCATATGTGCTAAGCAATATCTAATCACTGAAAATTTATCATTTGCCAAATATATACTAAATATATGTAAGAAGCAATAATGTAATAACACAAATAACTACAACCCCAATTCCAATGAAGTTGGAACATTGTGTGAAATGTAAATAAAAACAGAATACAATGATTTGCAAATCCTCTTCAACCTATAGTCAATTGAATACACCACAAAGACAAGATATTTAATGTTCAAACTGATAAACTTTATTGTTTTTGTGCAAACATTTGCTCATTTTGAAATGGATGGCTGCAACATGTTTCAAAAAAGCTGGGACAGTGATATGTTTACCACTGTGTTACATCACCTTTCCTTCTAACAACACTCAATAAGCATTTGGGAACTGAGGACACTAATTGTTGAGTGTCATGATTGTGTATAAACGGAGCATCCCCAAAAGGCTCAGCTGTTCACAAGCAAAGATGGGGCGAGGATCACCACTTTTTGAACAACTGCGTAAAAAAAATAGTCCAACACTTTAAGAACAATGTTTCTCAATCTTCAATTGCAAGGAATTAAGGGATTCCATCATCTACAGTCCATAATATAATCAGAAGATTCAAAGAATCTGGAGAACTTTCTACACATAAGCGGCAAGGCCGAAAACCAACATTGAATGCTTGTGACCTTCGATCCCTCAGGCGGCACTGCATTAAAACCGACATCACTGTGTAAAGGATCTTACCGCATGGGCTCAGGAACACTTCAGAAAACTATTGTCAGTTAACACAGTTTGTCGCTACATCTAAAAGTGCAAGTTAAAACTCTACTATGCAAAGTGAAAGCCATACATCAACAACATCCAGAAACGCCACTGCCTTCTCTGAGCCCGAGCTCATTTGTAATGGACAGCCGCAAATTGGAAAAGTGTGCTGTGGTCTGATGAGTCCACATTTCAAATTGTTTTTGGAAATCATGGACGTTGTGTCCTCCAGACAAAAGAGGAAAACATCATACACAAAACACATACACATCTGTGATGGCACCATCAATGCTGAAAGATACATGGGTTTTGGAGCAACACATGCTGCCATCCAAGCAATGTCTTTTTCAGGGACGTCCCTGGTTATTTCAGCAAGATAATGCCAAGCCACATTCTGTACGTATTACAACAGCGTGGCTTTGC
This sequence comes from Thalassophryne amazonica, assembly GCF_902500255.1. Taxonomy (NCBI): domain Eukaryota; kingdom Metazoa; phylum Chordata; class Actinopteri; order Batrachoidiformes; family Batrachoididae; genus Thalassophryne; species Thalassophryne amazonica. The sequence continues at coordinate 25,475,883 of NC_047115.1, read as the reverse complement.
AGTAAAAGAGTGCAGGTACTAGACTGGCCTGCCTGCAGTCCAGACCTGTCGCCCATTGAAAATGTGTGGCGCATTATGAAGTGTAAAATATGACAACGGAGACCCCAGACTGTTGAACAACTGAAGTAGTACATCAAGGAAGAACGGGAAAGAATTCCACCTACAAAGCTTCAACAATTAGTGTCCTCAGTTCCCAAATGCTTATTGAGTGTTGTTAGAAGGAAAGGTGATGTAACACAGTGGTAAACATACCACTGTCTCAGCTCTTTTTGAAACGTGTTGCAGGCATCCATTTCAAAATGAGCAAATATTTGCACAAAAACAATAAATTTTATCAGTTGGAACATTAAATATCTTGTCTTTGTGGTTTATTCAATTGAATATCGATTGAAGAGGATTTGCAAATCATTCATTATTTACATTTTACACAACGTCCCAACTTCAATGGAATTGGGGTTCTATGTCTCAAGTAAATATTAAATGGAAAAAATTAATAGGAATGCCCTGTAATAACTGCATTTCAGATTTTCCATTTGCAACCAACCAAATTGATCAATTCAATAAAAGCTTGGCAATGAAGATTTCCATCTAAAAAAAATGCAGTTATATGATCAACATACTGTGGCTTTTGACAGATCTCCAATCAGAAGCCATCTCAATGCACTGAAAAATATATAACTGTTTCATTTCCCTTTCCTTCTAAGCCCACCTGGTCTAAGTGATAAAGCACTCGTGCGATTTCCAGAATCCTGTTTACAGTCTGCTTAGGATCAGCAGTGGCATCGAGGTGGATTGGATGGGATTCAAGGTGCAAACTGTTTGCGGCCTGCAAACACACAGTAAGTTTTTTCTTCTTTTGCAAGGTGCTGGTGTATCAGTTTTAAAGTAGAAACATTGCAAAAGTGGTTAATAGCTGGAGATGTTATAATAATAAGGGAAAAAACTTTCATTTCTGCAACGTCAACTTCAACATGCCAGAATGCATCAAAGAATGATGAAGCAGTGTATAACCAACTATTTTCTATTTTTTCAATTTCTTTGTTTAAATTCTAATCAGCAAACCATTACTTGAAAACGTTTCAACAAATAACGATGTGCAGTATGTAAGGTGATTAGCTGACACTCAGGATTCTGCTTAAAAGGTTTTCTTGGAAGTCAGTAACAAAGCAGAATTTATGGTGTTTTCATTACTAACCTCTCAATAAGGTATAACCACTGCTGACTTTAACAATCACATTTCTGGATGTGACACTGAAGCCAAGAGATGACTGAAAAATGGTTTTTAAATCGACATCCTCTGACTGCATTCTTCAGTTAAATTTTCCACACACTTGCTGTCTTCCATAAATTAAAAGTAACAACCACTTGAATTAAAAATGTTCAGAAAACCTGTAGAATGTCAAGACTTGTCATGTGCATATCAGCTTCAAGTTGGAACAGACTGAAATTCAAATTTTCGAGATTTTATTGGTCCTGTCTTGTACTTATCCCAATGAAAGTGTCATTGCTGATTTCCAACCAATGTAGTTCTCATTTTTACGTCCAACATGTGCATCCTGTAAATCACCACTTGGACTCCTGAAGGCACGTTGGGCTGATAATAAGTTGAGGGCAGGCGCAAGCAATAGGCAGCAACAGGCGACATTAGCTGTATCCATAAAATACACCACAAAAGTAAAATGATAATAATGAAATGATAATAAATGCCCATAAATTAAGAGTAAATCTTTGTTAAAAAAAAAAAAAACAACAACAAAAAAATACCCTCACTACTAACAGTGCTTCACCTCAGGGAGCTTTGGTGGCCTCTGTCTGCTGTGGCTCCGAAGTTTGGAATTAATCCTTTAAAAAGCTACTAATCGTTACTGTTGCATATGGTAAACTACAACACCTGTATACCTGATGCAGTCAGTTTTAAAAGGAAGAACCAGAGGTTAGGTGAATTGAAAGCTTTTATCATTGCCGAGGTCTCCCTTGCAAAAGATATCTCGATCTTAATGGGACTAACCTGGTTAAATAAAGGTTAAATTAAAACTCTGATAAACTGTATACACTTGTAGTATTTGTTTCCATAAGTCATCTGGATTTCATCTCATGTTCAGACTGTGTATCACTCTAGCTTCATGATCTGTGGAGGAGGAGGTGTGATCTTCTGCCTAAGTGCAGGAGGTGTTGTCACATTCGAGCCTGCTGTGTGTGTCGAACAGAGTAAACAAAGAGCCAGCCAGTTGAAGCAAGCAACCCAATTATTCCCAGTGAAAACTTTGAAAGCATAAATGGAATTCGTTGATTTACCTTTTTTCATGAACCTAAAAGCATAAGCAAGGTTGGCTAGGATTACTTTGAAATGTAATCCAAAAGTAATCAAATTACAAGTAATCCATATGTATGTACATACATACATGTAATCCACATGTATTCTTTCAAAGTAATCCTACCCAACCTTGAGCGTAAGTGTAATGATCTCACATTTGTTTTTTAATCACTGTCCCCAGATGAGATTTGACGTTTTATATGAATTAGTGTAAAATTTCACAGATGAGATGGCCGCCAAATAGCAACATTGTGTATTGAGATTTCAAATCTTTACAGATTCCATCAATGGTGGAAAACACAAAAATAAAAACAAAAACATTGAAGGCAGTCTGGCAAATGCATCACAAAAAACAAAACAATGAATGTGCTGCACAGTAAATTCATCCCACTGCAAATGACAAGAGATGTAATCAATTCATGAGCATTTAATAAAAGTACTAAACTGGCTGAAGGCAGCTCTCTGCTGCTCACAGATTAAATCTCCTGCATATAAAAACCAAATCGTGATGTCTAAACACAAATATGAACCTAACCATGATTTCTGTGTACAATGACAACCCCCACACCCATACAGAATACTAAATAGCAAAGTCATGAAATCAAAGTACATAAACATATTTTGAGGTTTATTGTTTCCTTTCTTCCTAAAATTATACTTTTTAACCCCAAATAATTCAAAATGAAACCACAAACATGAACAATTTTTCCAAAATAAGAGGTAGCATGTATAATTAAAAATAAATAGTAAATTTGTGGAAATTAAATTTATAATGTTGTCTTGTGTAATTTAGAAATACCCACAATTCAGTTTACATTAATTTTCATTTAAAATGCCAGTCTGTTTTTGATTATTTATTTGGTTTTTACAATTACACTGAATTGTTGCTTTAGATTCCCCTGCCTGTACAGCATTTGTCTTTACCTTGTTCTGAAGCTGCAACAGACACTGAACCACACACTCCCGCACTTCGTGCTCTGTGTTTTCCTGTGGGATGCAAACAAAGGCCAAATGGAATTTGACACAAAAAGTCCTCCAAACAAATGTTCATCTTCACCACGATGTTGCCATACTGCTGATTACCGAGGAAACGTCTGTTTTCATGTAAGTCAAATCTAAAACGCTGCTGTCAGGTGGATTACATTAATGCTGACATTGTCCATACCTCAGCAAAGCAGTTCTTTGCCAACACAATCAGGCTCTGGTGTCTGGGAAAACAAAGGCTGAGTCCCACAGGGAGAAGTCTCTTTATGGAAGTCACGATGAGAGATGTGCGCGTGGAATACCGATCCCCTTTCTTCTTTATCATGCTCTTCTTATGGTCAAACTGAAATTTACAAAGGTTTAACAGCTTAAATCTCCTGTAAAAACAAGTAGCAATGCATGCATTTATCATTTAGTGCATGAATATAAGCTGACCTTGAACAGTTCATCACTGTTGACTAAGAAAGCCAGATTGTTGATTTCATTTTGCACAACATAATTCTGCTCCTCCCATTTGAAATTCTGTTGTGAAAACACAGGTGTAAATTAAGAAAAAAACAAAAAAAGGTTACACAATGCATGTTATGGGCCTCATTTGGATAATAATGACATGAGGAGAATAAATAAAATGCATCATATGCCAGTCTCACATGAGATTTGGCCCAGAATATAAAGACCTCTGCCACCATCGTGAACAGCTGTTCAGCTTCAGGGCTCGACTCCTTCAGCCAGCTGACTCTGACAGAAGACAGTCCAAAACACATCACAGTCTCATCACAACACTCACTGTTTGAAACCCCAATGCAGGTTACAAATAAATAGAATTAGTCCATCCTGCTGAGTCTAACAGTCCTATCGCACACTTGGTACAAAACAGTGCACAGCACAATGCAAGTGTCATTGCTTGTTTCCAACCAAATGTATTGGTTAGAAACAAGCCTGTGTTATGCAAAAAGCAAATCTACTTGTATTCATGTGTGCACCCATAGGCGTGTTGGTCTTACATGGCGCTGCCAAGTGCTGGTGCATTGCTAGCTTTCATTTCATCACAGATTACCAAGAACCTGTCGAACACAGTTTTTCTGCCTTTTTTCCCCCAAACAGTATAACATTCAGATGCATTTTACATAGGGAGGTGCGCAACATGTGAACACCCTGCTTGTACACATTGGGATGTACATTAGCGCATGAAACTACAACAAAACCAAACTGAAAATGAAAACATAAAAGTATAAAGTCATGGAAAAATACTAAAATGTAGTGGGTTTTGCCTGTTTATTTTCATGATTTTCCTTCATTTCTAGGTTTTCAGTTGAGGAGCACTAAGGCAGACATGATCTGGGTACAGCAGGGGGTCTATCTCCACCTGAAGAGATTTAGGAGATTGGGTCGACAGAGAGGGAAGAGGAGGAGGTTTTACAGGAATGAGGTCTCAACTGCTTCACTTCAGGGAGCTTTGGTGGATGCACTTTTAAATGATCTGCTCACGTCTAAACAATTTGCACATAATTCCATTTTCTTCCCAGAAAACCTCTCACTTGACTCTGTACTCCTAAATAGCAATGCACCAGTTTGGGATACTTCAGGGGCTAAACACAACCTTTTTGCACTCAGACTACATACTGTATAGGTAAACAGCTAAGTGGATTTGGACAGGCTCCAAATGCACTTGTGATCTGCGCTTTAGCTGGTGCCCTATAGTTCACACAGCTCAGGCCCTTCATCTTTATGTTTTCACTTATGTCTCTTGATTTGCCATTTGATTGTTTTTTCCCTTAATTTTAAGTAAGTAAAGATTATTTGTACAGCACCTTTCAAGATAAAATCGCAAAGTCCTTTACAGCAAAAAAATAAAACAGAAACACAGAAATTAAGAACAGCAGTAACATAAAACTAGTTAACGGCAAGCCTGTACAAGTGGGTCTTGCACTTCTCTTTTAAAGTTCCAACAGAGTCCACAGAACGTAGGTGTAGTGGCAGTGAATTCCACAGTTTGGGAGCCACAACCTCAAATGCACAGTCTCCTTTGGTCTTCAGCCTTGACCTAGGTACACCCAACAAGTTCTGGTCCGAGGACCTCAGAGACCTGCTTGTTAATAGGGAGGGTAACATAGAACCCCTTCCCAATTTTTCAAGCCACTAGAAACATATCCCTCAGACATGAACAATTCCCTTTATCAATGCTGTTTGTCTTTCAGCTGCACCCATTTTTTGTTCAGCATTGTGATAACAGATCTACATTGGGATGTGGCACAAGTTTGAAGCCAGATGCCCTTTGTGATGAAACTCCAGTTTTATCTAGAAAACACACACAGCCCCTGGTGTTTCAATTCAAGTACTAAACAGGACCTAATCTGCTTAGTTTCCAAGTTCTGACAGAATACACACAGCAGGCTAGCTACTACTCAACTCCTCTCATCAATGCTACCATGTTATACTGACACTTCTGCATCGCAAAGGCACGCATGTAATGTCTGCCATCATGGCATTAAACTATGCGTATAACAAAAAGGAAAACAGCTGCATGGATGTTCAAAGCATGTGTAGCCCTCCATTTTTCCACATAGATAGTTGATGAGGAATCAACAAGGGAATTGAAAATCTAACTGATAAGCAGAATTGATAATGATATTAATACTGATAAAATCTTATGAATTCTCATTCCTAATTTGTAGCAAGGTTTTTCAATATTTTTCGGGAGCCAGGTGGGGCATTTATTTGCCATTTTGACCTATTTCTCAAAAGGTCGTTAGTAACATGATGGAAATATCAAATGTGGATGACTGGGATCCAGATGTGATTTGGTATAATGTTTAAACTTTGTTTTAATGCAGAGAGGACACTTGTCAACATTCTGAATAATCTCTCAAAAACTAATACATGAATCTTGATGAAACATCTGTCAGACAATCAGCAGGTGAAATATGTTTCAGATAGTGGTGAGGTTAATAAAGTTGCTGTTTTATTAAGGCATAATTAATGACTTCAGAAATGGGTGGTTGAATAATACTAAATATGAAAGAAAATATGCTTCAATGTCAAATTAAATCCAAAATAAGTATAAATATCCAAAATACATCAAATAACTGCTAGAACAATTTGGTCCATCAAAGTTTGATGTGCAAAAAACTCTGTGGTAGCTTGACTTACAGATTAGCATCCACAAAGGGGATGAGAATGGTGTAGAAGGCATAAAGATCTCGCACCATGACAGTGAACTTCTCCTGTATCTGCAGCTCTGTGTCACATGTGAAACAACCTTCCAGCTTCACCTGCTCCTCCTGCAGCAGCACACATTCAGCCCTTTTCCTCAGCTTCTCCATCAGCGGGAGGAAGTGGCTCTTTAACAGTCCACTGTGTGCTGTGCAAATGATTGGCTGAGAAAAAACTGACAGTTGTGATCGATTAACAGAAAAAAAATCATGATTGACATGGAGTAAAGAAGTACCATGTTTCTGGAGTATAAGTCACCTTCCAAACTAGTAAAATACTCCAGAAAATACAGTATGTATGTCCCCTCATAGCATTTACACTAGTGGGTGTGACCTACCTGCCAGATCTTTCAACCACGGGCACTGGCTGGCGCTCACATGGTTGTGGATGATGCAAAGGATGTGTCCAAGCAGGTCACTAGCATGCTGAGGTATGACAGAGGTGCACACTGGGGTGTCTGGCTGACCATCAGGACCACAGTGAATCCGGTGGGACACGTAGCTGCAGAGCATGGGCAGAGTGATCTCTGTGATATGGATATAGTCAGCCTGGTGGGCTCCAGTTACAACACCTGCCAACTCCTCCACCTCCTCCAGAGCCTGTTCGAGAGATGGAAGGAGAGGACACATGTCCTCCACATGCTGTGCCAGACCCAGATCTGACAAAAACAGAAACTTAGAAAACTTAATTGTTCAAGGAATAAAGTGTGTATGTGTGTGGGAATCAGTATGTTTTTTTGTTTGCTTTTTTACCATCTCTCTCAGGAGCTTTCATTGTGTTGTAGACAGAGTAAGGATTGTGCTGGTTTAAGGCAGGCTCCAGGAAGCATACAGGAAACACTCCGGTCAGGGCTGCCACACAGGCACCTGCTCTTCTCTGCCTGAATGCAAATACAGTGAGATAAAGCCACGGATGGACTGCTGCCCAAATCTCATCACGCTCTTCAAGGTAGGAGACCTTACAGACATATAAAAGTCAATTCTCCAATTTGACCATGACCAAATCCAAGGAGTATCAATTCATTATATTCAATTTTTAATATACTTCTGTTATCATGAAGTCAAGTGTCATCTGTGCAACGTGTGAATCACATGGAGAATTCCAACAGTACCCTTCCAGTAAATTGCTGCTGGTACCAAGTGAGTACAGACTGTTGAGGACTGTAACAAGAACCTGCCTCTGCCCTGGAAAGAAAAGAAGATACTTAGAACTAACATCTTTGGTGGTTTCTTTTAGAAACAGCCAAGGACAGTGAGAATGAAAGCTGATTTCCATTTCAAAAGGAGCAAATATTTGCACAAAAACAATAAAGTTTATCAGTTTGAACATTAAATATCTTGTCTTTGTGGTGTATTCAACTGAATATAGGTTGAAGAGGATTTGCAAATCATTGTATTCTGTTTTTATTTACATTTTACACAACGTCCCAACTTCATTGGAATTGGGGCTGTACATTTGGCTGTTGTTGCAACATAAAAAATATAGAGGCACAGAAGAGATTTGTAACCAGCTCATACTTGTGTCTGTTATTCATCTCCTGCTGATGGCTGTGATTTATATTGTGGATTTTGTGTTGGTTGTTGACAGAGAAATAGTCATTTATCAAGTTGTATGTTGCTGAAACGTGATTAATTAAATTCTAGAGCAGTGGTCTCCAAACTATTCCAGAAAGGGCCGAGAGGGTGCAGGTTTTCTTTGCAGCCACTGACTCCAGCAGGTGATTTCACTGATTAACATCACTTGAAGCAAGTGGGATGAGTTCATCAGTGAAATCACCTGCTGGAGTCAGTGGCTGCAAAGAAAACCTGCACCCTCTCGGCCCTTTCTGGAATAGTTTGGTGACCACTGTTCTAGAGCAAGGGATCATGTTGTTCATGCCCACCCCAGGATACCATGTTTCTTACAAAGTTACTCGAAATTTACAAAAGTGATTAAATGCATAAAAGTTGAAGTAACCTAAATTATGTCCTTCACAGAGCAGCTGTAGGAACCGGAATAGGTCACAGGTCAGGTCTTTGTCAGGCATCACCATCTCTCCTGGGAAAATGATGATCAAGTGAGACAAACAATGAATGTGATAAACTGCAAAAAATAAAATAAAATAAAATAAAAAATGTAGATATACTACAGGAAAGGTAGCATAACAGGTGACAGGTAGGATTTACAAACAGGCAAGAAAAGATGGAAATTAAATGAATAGATAATAATATATATATAATTTTGAAGGCAAAGAAAGGTAGTGTAGTGGAAAAAAAATGCAATATAAATTTAGAGAGTGCTCAAGGCCAAAAATCTCAGTTTCACTGCTATGAAACACTTCTACGCATGTTTATACCTGAGCTCTTGTTCATGGCCTCCCCTAATCCTTCTGCTTTGTTCTGCCTCTCAAATGCATTCAAATTCAAAACACTGAGGAGCAGAAAACCATGAGAAAATTACATACAAACAAATGCATAAAGACAAGCAGATGAGCAGTTTCAGGACTATTAAATTCACAAATTTGCTCACCTGCATGACTGCATAAGACCAGCCATGCTCTGAAAGAAGCCAACGTCTCGCTTCTGTCTCAGATAATTCAGCATTTTCTACCAAATAAGACATCAATGACAAGATCTGATAAATAGAAGATCTCCATTAAAGCAATCATAATACAATCACGATTATGTCATTAATAATTATTTGTTTTATTAATTTTAGCTCCAGTTCTTTGTCTTTTTATCAGGTCCAAGAGTCTTTAACAAAAATCTTAAAGTGATTGTATTGAAGAAGAAAAAAGTCACAAATGGTTGTCAATATAAATCTAAATATTTTTGTGAGTGATATTCTCTTGTCCATCACAGTCGATGATGAACTTGACATCTTAATTTGCAGTTGATGGGAGATGAGTTCCAAGGTGACTGGCCAATTCAATTCTGGCATTGAATGTCCTGGCACATGTGTGGCAGACATGTAGCAGTTAAGTGGATGGTGGGCTGGTGGCTTTAGCTTTGCACAGCTACCACTTGAGTTTAGCTAAATAAGTAACCAAATAACATTATCATTTTCAACATACATTACTGGGGTTTTTAAATCACTGAGTCACTTACATAGCTACTGCAGTCTTCAGACTGATTACTGCATTTTTTTTTCTCCAAGTGCCTTTAATTGTTGCATTTAGGAATGTTATTACTCCAAAGTACACAGCACTGTCTGAACTATGTTTAATCTCATTATGTCTTTATTTTGTGGGTATTTCATTCCTAGCTTTGCTCTATTGTATTTATTTCTAATAAAAATAAAACAGAAAAAAAATTAACTGTTTGAAGAAGCAAGAACAGTCAACATGAAACCTTCTTTAAATGTCTGAACAGGACCACAGTGCTGTGTATTATATGACACCCGCACCTGTTGAACTGTGGTGTTCCCTCCATTCAGAAGAGCAATACCCAACTTGAGTGTGGGGGCAATCATGGTGCCCATTGTCCCTGATGGAAAGCAGAAAAAATCTCAGTCAGAGGCTCTATAGTACGGACTGAGTACCATCCAATGTCTAGGATATAGGGAATAAAACAACAGCACACAAACACATTGATGGCTAGCTCCCATTCTTCAGTTGCATCTCCGTAGCTTAAGTGTCCTTCAGACTCAGAAGCCACTTTAATCACTTGTCGAGCTCATGAATGAAACAATGATTGGGTCAATACTTAGCAAAGCTCCTGATTGCAAATGCTTTTGCAGCATACCAAAATAAATGTCACTGAAATAAGCAAGAACCTAAAAAAATTTTTAAGAAATGGTCTGTTAGCTTTTGTAGATTCTACCTTTGCAGGCGCTAATAGTTTGCAGAACCATCTCAGAGGCTCCGCGATGATGCAGCCTGGCCTGTTGGTACAGCAGTTTATGTTTCTCCATCTCTTTCTCCTGAGCCATACACAGATGACTCATTATGTACAACACACTAATTTCATTTATCTTTATTTAATTATTAAATTAAATCTTAAAATAATTAAGAAGTAAGGAAAATCTTACTTCAAAGCTTTCCATCTCCTCTTTTCATTGTCGTCCTCCTCTCTGTGGCAGCTCTGGAAGACAGAAAGGAGGGTGATGACAGAAGAAAACACAAAACAAAAATCAAAGAAGGGGGAAAAAAGCCTACAAGATCACTATAACAGTGGTGGGCAAAGCTAACCTAACAGTTAGCTTTGATAGCCACAATCCGCTTATTGAAATGCTAACTGTGATAACGCTAAACTAATAAACTGCTCAAACATTTAGCCAAAACCTACCTTTACCTGGTAAATTTTATTCTAGGAATTTACCCCAGAGTTTTTTTATTTCTTTAAATTTTCCTTTAAATTTTTAGGAGCTCCAAACCCCTGAAAAACAGGCCTAAAGAGCTAAAATTTCAACATGACGCATAAAAATGAAGATTCCCAATAAAGGTTTTGCATGCCAGTATCAGACGATGATCAAGATACTTGTCACCATTTAACAAACAGTTTATTCACAGTACTGAAAGTATTAAATTAATAAGAAATAAAAGAAATAAAATATCACATGGAAAATAATGTTAGTCATCTAAACTAAAATTTACTCTTGCTTGACCTCCTACTCCTCCATCTCCTCGAGGTGATGCATGTTAGCTTCATGTATAAATTTCACTTGTATAATCTCAAACAGGAACATTTCTGATTTTAGGATTTAAAAAAGAGTTTGACTCTTAAGCTTCCTACAGCTGACTTAAAGTGGGCAGAACTAAATTTAGTGGAAGTGAATTGGTCCACTCATGGTTTTCAAACTTGGCTAAAAACCTAATCTGCTAATGAAAAAATTGTCTTCGCCAATTGGGCGTTAGCTGATTACTTTTAAAGCTACAACAAATTTAAAATTAAATTATGTTTACACAGTAAGATACCATATATTATTGATGATTACTGAAATTAAATGGTTTTGCAGCAAGTGCGTGTACAGTTTGTGGAACAGCTGTTAACACAGGCGAGAGTTTGGATTGGTAATTCAGCGAATTCTGTTGGTGTTAAAGCATCCATGAGGAAGATCATGATCCCTCTGTTACTGCAGATGTGGGGTTCAGCAACTTTCATAGAAGCTCCTTTAATCTGTGAGTCTGTGGTGAATGTGAAGCTTCCTACTGTTTTTTTTTTGTAAGATGGAAAAGTGCTACATCAGTCAGTGTCTCGTATTCTTGTCAAATTGTGCTGTCACGCTGACACTGAACCTAATATCAGCTACCATTACAAAAAAGTCTGCAAATTTAAATCACTTTCTTTAATTGCTTTTTTCCCTGGTATAAACATTATTCTGGTCACATAAATTACTGCTTTGGTAAATAACTAACACGACAAGGAGTCAACACATGTTAGATGAATGCATGCATTATATAATTTAGTGGAGTTAGGAAGGGTGGTTTGATTGATGACTTTTCAAACAACATAATGCTCCGTCTTCTATTACCTTGGCCATAATTGCAGAATAGGCGTTATAGAAGCTGTCATTTTGAAGCTTACTGTGAAAAGAGAAGACAAATACAAATATATTATCGTCACAACATGGAAAGATGGGGCATAACAAATATGGCCTACTACAACCCCTGGCAAAAATTATGGAATCACCGGCCTCAGAGGATGTTCATTCAGTTGTTTAATTTTGTGGAAAAAAAAGCAGATCACAGACATGACACAAAACTAAAGTCATTTCAAATGGCAACTTTCTGGCTTTAAGAAACACTATAAGAAATCAAGAAAAAAAGATTGTGACAGTCAGTAACGGTTACTTTTTTAGACCAAGCAGAGGAAAAAAATATGGAATCACTCAATTCTGAGGAATAAATTATGGAATCACCCTGTAAATTTCCATCCCCCAAACTAAAACCTGCATCAAATCAGATCTGCTCGTTGACATTGACCCTATGCCATGACATTGATCCTATGTGTCTTTTTGCAAGGAACGTTTTCAGTTTTTGCTCTATGGCAAGATGCATTATCATCTTGAAAAATGATTTCATCATCCCCAAACATCCTTTCAATTGTCCAAAATATCAACGTAAACTTGTGCATTTATTGATGATGTAATGACAGCCATCTCCCCAGTGCCTTTACCTGACATGCAGCCCCATATCATCAATGACTGTGGAAATTTAGATGTTCTCTTCAGGAAATCATCTTTATAAATCTCACTGGAACGGCACCAAACAAAAGTTCCAGCATCATCACCTTGCCCAATGCAGATTTGACATTCATCACTGAATATCACTTTCATCCAGTCATCCACAGTCCACGATTGCTTTTCCTTAGCCCATTGTAACCTTGTTTATTCTGTTTAGGTGTTAATGATGGCTTTCGTTTAGCTTTTCTGTATGTAAATCCCATTTCCTTTAGGCGGTTTCTTACAGTTCAGTCATAGACATTGACTCCAGTTTCCTCCCATTCGTTCCTCATTTGTTTGTTGTGCATTTTGGATTTTTGAGACATATTGCTTTAAGTTTTCTGTCTTGATGCTTTGATGTCTTCCTTGGTCTACCAGTATGTTTGCCTTTAACAACCTTCCCATGTTTTTTGTATTTGGTCCTGAGTGTTGGGAAGGTGTCGTAGCACGGACCCACAACAGGGGGCGCAAATGAACGGACAATGAGTAAGCCAAAAGGTAACAATTTAATGTTGTGATAATACACAACGAAACGTGTCGTAATTTTCACAGTCAATAAACACCAGGTGATGTGTGGGCAGGCACGAAGATAGAAGACGCCCGACGAGAGAGAAGCCGCGTCCCACACGGCTTCCACCACCAACGGTCTGAAGAACACCGGAGCCGCCAAGTCCAGAGTCCCCAGGTGGCCTCTGTCTTCGGCTGTCGACCCTGGTACTGCTGGCAGAAAGCAGAAATATGATGTGTGAGTGTGAGTCCGCACACTCAGTAATTTACAGTCCAGACACCGTTAGGAGGGAGCACCTCCACCTCCAAATCACACACACTCGTGCAGCTCCTGTTTGTCCCTCTTCTGGGTCTTCACAGGAATGCGACTGCACACAGAACAATGTTAGACAACGTATTAGTCCAGAGAAATTACCTTGGTACTGGTAGTCGATTTCTCGGCGGGGAGGTGGAGTTGCAGTCCGGCTTTTATGGTGGTGATGATAAACGAGTGACAGCTGGTGCAGAGGATGAGTGACAGCTGTCACTTCTTCTGGGTCTGGCGCCCTCTCGTGCTTGGAGCCCGCACTCCAAGCAGGGCGCCCTCTGGTGGTGGTGGGCCAGCAGTACCTCCTCTTCAGCGGCCCACACAACACTGAGTTTAGACACAGCTGACTGTGAACAACCAACATCTTTTGCAACATTGCATGATGATTTACTCTCTTTTAAGAGTTTGATAATCCTCTCCTTTGTTTCAACTGACATCTCTCGTGTTGGAGCCATGATTCATGTCAGTCCACTTGGTGCAGCAGCTCTCCAAGGTGTGATCACTCCTTTTTAGATGCAGACTAATGAGCAGATCTGATATGATGCAGGTGTTAGTTTTGGGAATGAAAATTTACAGGGTGATTCCATAATTTTTTCCTCAGAATTGAGTGATTCCATATTTTTTTCCTCTGCTTGGTCTAAAAAAGTAACCGTTACTGACTGCCACAATCTTTTTTTCTTGATTTCTTATAGTGTTTCTTAAAGCCAGAAAGTTGCCATTTGAAATGACTTTAGTTTTGTGTCATATGTGTGATCTGCTTTTTTTCTACAAAATTAAACCACTGAATGAACATCCTCCGAGGCCGGTGATTCCATAATTTTTGCCAGGGGTTGTATTTGATATGTATTCGTGGCTGATCCTTACTGATCTGGAGGATCAGGACTGCGGGAAATTAGAGATTTGTGTGCAGACCCGCAAAATGATAACCTGACACACTGTTTTCCTGCATGTATCATATATCTGTCGAAGTAAGGCTTTAGTAGTGAAATACCTGAAATAACAAACTGGCCAACTTCTGTATTCAAGAGCCCAAAAGGTCCATTTCTATATGTAACTGAGAAATATGTTTTTGTTTTTTTGAAAGGCAATTATCTCCCCTTGACAACATCATTTGAGAAGTATTTTTATTCATGTACATGTTGAGATGGTGTAGTGCCACAGTGTGAATTTGAAAGCGGGGAATTGAAAATGGGGCCTCACAATCCTGGTGACATTTTGGTTTTTAAGAGGGAGGAGGTGTCAGAAAAGTTCCACAGACATCTTGGAAATACAGTACGTGGCTTGTCTTGGTCTAGTCTCACCCATGAATACAACAGTACTGCGCAGAATCAGCAATAAATGTCACTATAACCCACAACACCCATGGTTTATAGTTTATATTAATCTGTAGGCTGGGTTTACAGAAAGGTAAACAGTCAGGGTGGTTATTCCAATATACTTTCAGCTACACGTTTATCAGGAATCTGCTTGCAAAACTGTAAGTACCACCAGCACCTCTGTCTAAGGATACCATGAGTCTGTAAGTTCTTGTCAGATGACTGGAAGAAATAATTGAAAGACTGTTTTTTAGTCTTGATCCAGGACAGATTCCACATTGGGTCATATGTTTTGTCTAAATTTGCTAGTTCTCCTCACAGGTACATGCAGTCTGCTGTAAAACAGTCTGATCTTGAAGTCTATCCAGACTGAGTTTGGGACACCAGGAACAAGGCAGTCTTTGGAGCTTCAGGTTAATCCTTAGGGAAGCTACAATAAGCTTTTGTTTCAAGTTTACACCCTGGACACTTTTGTAGACCCTGCAGGAGCTGCAAGCACCTTCCCCCAAAAATATGATCAGTGCCTTTAGGTGGATCATCAGTATTGGAGTACCATGTCTTGTGGTGCTCTGGATGCTGAAATCAGGAACTCATAGTACTGACTTTGCAAAGTCAAGGACCATCAAGCAACTTTCATGCACAAATCATATCATATAACCGGCTCTGTCGTGATAATTAAATCACTTGTGACCACAGGAATGTCACCTCTGGGAAAGATGTCAATCATCGAGTGAAGCTTCAAGTAAAGTCTTCCTCACATAGATGTCATTCAGCACAGTCAGTGTCTACAGTAAGACAACAGATAAGTCCCACAGAGTACCAAAGTCTGAGTCTTGTACAAGTATTATGCACATTTACATGGATGATGTCTGATACCATCAAAATGATCCAGTCCACCATGACAGAGGCACTCACTCAGTACACCAACCACTGGAGCGACCATACCGAGAGTAAATGTACTATATCCACCCACCAAGATCTGGCCAGCTCCAGGTCTGGGGACCTCAAACAGCACTGCCACTGCAATGTGCAGCTTTCCAAGCTCCATCAGTAACAGTGGAAAAGTGGTAATCCTTGCTGAGAGAAAGGATAGGCCAGGTGACCACTTGCTTTGAGGCACTTCACGTTTGGACCTGGGTAGACAACGACTCAGCACCACACCAGTCAAAACCCTTAAGAGACAAGACCCGTGGTGCTCTCGTGTAGTTTCTTCTTTTCCAGCTGAGGATCAAAATGGCTTTCCTCCATCCTCTTATATCACATTCTGTCTTCACATGGAATGCAGAAGCAGAGCTAATACTATGGAAAAGAAGACAATTTCCAATTGTAGTGGCTGGAGTGCCAATCCTGCCACCAAACCCCCCCAAAAAATGAGTTACCTGCAGGCTATAGAACCATCTACAATCTGGTCATCCTGTTTAACAATGTGAGCAGGATTCAAATAAATTCAATTTTAGTGGACATATTTCATTCATTTCTGATATTTACTGATTGAAAAGTAATTAAATGAAAACTAAAACCAACAGATTAGTGATAATGGAAATAATCATCGACTGCACCTCAAATATAAATATTATGTCAATGAGCATTTCTCTGTTGACTGCATGGAAAAATTAAGCAACTGAAACAAACAAACCTCGATAACAGCGGTACCGATACAATCCTGGAGACACTACATTCTGGAACCGTTACAAAGCACAGCATGTTTTCTGCAGCGGACTTTAAGACAGGTTGAAGAGTACATGTTGTTCAGTGTTAGAAATTATGTGTAGTGGTTCCACAATCGCTAGTCCCAGGATTGTTTCATTCTGAGGTCTCTCGAAACTGAAAAAAATATCTGCCAGACGAAAATAATAGAACTAAATGTCCAGAAAAACATTACTTTTTATTGCATCTTTTTATAGTTGTCTTTGACATACATAAATGCATATTATTGGGAGGAAAAAGGTTTCAGAGGAAAGAAAAATTCAAGCTTGCTGGAAAACAGTTTGTGCCAAATTAATATTGACCTGGAAAGGGGCTTTCGGCAGTAAAATATGTAGAATGAAAGCTTTATTCTGTGCTGTCTTTTATAATGAAATCACACACAGACCTTTCCTTCAGAGCACTTCGACTGAAGAGTGTAATGAGTTGTAGGAGGGGATCGATTGGTTTGGCACCTTCTACGATTTCCTTTTCTTCCTCTCTGTTGCTGCCATGCTGCTCCATGATCACCTCTCCCTGCAATCCAAAGAAAAAAACTGCAAAATTGTGCTGTTTAAAAATAATGATTCCTGACCATCCACACTGTCAGATGTCTGACGAACGTCTTCACACTGACACTTTTGTGTATAAAGAATCAAATGTAAATTATATACAGTAGTGTTAAGAATAATAGTAGTGCTATGTGACTAAAAAGATTAATCCAGGTTTTGAGTATATTTCTTATTGTTTCATGGGAAACAAGGTACCAGTAGATTCAGTAGATTCTCACAAACACCCCCTTTTCTATTTTTTTTTACTAATAGCCCAATTTCATAGTCTTAAGAGTGTGCATATCATGAATGCTTGGTCTTGTTGGATTTGTGAGAATCTACAGAATCTACTGGTACCTTGTTTCCCATGTAACAATAATAAATATACTCAAAACCTCGATTAATCTTTTTAGTCACATATCACTACTATTATTGAGAACACTATATATATAAATTCAGTCAGAAGAGTTGTTTTTTTTTGTTTTGTTTTGTTTTGCTTTAATCCATGTGTATGCATCTCATCAGACCTCAGAAATGAAGCAGAGTAGGTCATGACCATTGGCCGTGTGTGTTTCTCTATGAATTGGAGTTGCATCAGGAAGGGTATCCAGTGTAAAATCTGTGCCAAATGCCAATGTGGATCTGTGCTGGATATGTTGTGGCAACCCTGAACAATCACGGCCAGCCGACAGGAAACATCAGCTGAAATGTTTACCACTGTGTTATTATGTTATTCAGAAACAAATGTAAATACTCTACAATTGATGTCACATTGCAAGTGTTAACAAGGTTTCTTTCTGTACTCACAGCTAAATCTTCCACAAGCTTCTCCTCAAAGCTGTGGTCCTCAGTTGATATCCAGGATTTATTGTAGCATTGGAGGAAGAGATTGACAGCTCTGTGCCTGGAGACAGAGAGAACAGATGGCCCAAGAACTGCATTTGTCTTTTCACATAAATAAATCTGTCGTCCAATTTTTCCTGTGATCACCATTTACTCAATATACACATTCTAAACACCCAGAATTTTGCATAACAATACCTAACTGCCTCAGACTTACCCTTCGTGGGGTCACATTTTGACAGAACAAGTAGACAATGTCATAATTTTCTTAACATTGAGTGAGATTTAGACCACAAAACGAGGGTAATTTTAGCCTCACCCCAAAAACATCACAGGAGAAAGATTGTTCTTGCATTATTACTCAAGACAGTCTCCCTTAACGTCACTGCACGAAAACACGTTGACACTTGCATGAATTTGATCCCAGCACTGCTGCGCAATTTGTCATGCTAATGCACCTCGCTTTGTCCCCCTTGATGCCATGGTATAAAAAAATAATAATTTCGAAGCAGATGGCTCATTTGCTCTCAGGATGTAACTGATGAAACCATCTCTCATCTCTCCCAGAATCACAGAAATTATCTCCAGCTACAGTTTGTCTCATGCACATTGTGCGGTGGAGAACACATATGAAATCCTGTCTCAAAGGTAATTATTCCTTTCTATGAACAGTGGTGGGCACAGCTAACCAAAACATTAGCCTCGATAACCAGTAATCAGATAACTGAAAAGTTATCTTTTATGACAATAAACCGATAAACTGGTAAAATAAAAATTGATCTTTATTACAGATAACCGATAAACAGTACTGATTTGGACGCAGCCACATCAGATTACACTGTCGGCTTCTGATAAACCAGTTTCACTTTAAGCGCTGCAGGGGCTGCTGGGTGAATTCAAGGCTCACAAACACAAAGAACACACGAAAAATGAATAAAAAATAAAACCCCAACACTGTCATCATCTTTCAAAAAGAAATAAAAACACAGTATTAGAAGTCACAGTTTATCTCGGTATTAGATACATCGTCATTTACGAGCTAAAAGCTGCCGCTTTTTGTGCATGCTTTGAACCCTGTGGCTTAAACAACTGAAATATGTCCATTAATGCATTGATTGGCAAAGTAAAATACACGTAGTAAATAAATTCTTACCTATGGGATTCATCTGAATAAATAATCCCTTTTTTAATCCAAAAGTGTCTAAACGTGAAGAAAAGTCCCTCCCTCTGTACACACAGCTGCACCGTGAGAGCTCCTCTCCCCCACCGTGTCTTGGTGATGAAATTACAGTCACAAAGAAATAAAATAAATAATGTTTAAAATTAGTCTGTTTTGTTTTGTGTCGAGTGGACGGCCCACAGCAACATCCAAAGTGAACCTGAACTACACTACCCACAATGCTCCCTGCGTCAACCGGCAATCACATTGCGCTTAATGATGACTTCATCAGCAAGCGACAGGCAGCCAGTCTGCCACAAACACAACAGATGGACTAAAATGTTGATTTCGGGTTTACAATGTTTTTGACCATTAAACTTTGCTCATTTTACCAGTAAAAAAAATGTTATCGGACTTGAAAGTTATCTGAACTAAATTTATCAGAAGATAATTGGTCCAATGATGGTTTTAAACTTATCTGAAAAGCTAATCTGAAAGCAAAAATATTAGCTTTGATAATGATCTGCTATCGGATTAGCTGAACTGTTCCCACCACTGCTTATGAATTAGATAATGTATCTGTAAAAATATGTTTATTATAGATGTAACATATCATAATCCTTCAGATGCGCTGCGCGAATGGCACATTAACACACAGTGTTTGCAAATCGTTTGCTCAATGTTCATGACTAGTTCACAAAATGATTGCGTGCCAGACGTTTTGGACATTTCAAAATTTTCTATGCACACTGGCACGCAGCCGCACACAGTTTACAACAAGTTTACTCATTGGACACTGTTGTGGGATGGGGTGTTTGGCTGGCTTGGTTTTTGTTTTCTGTTTCTCCCACCAGGTGGTATGCATTCAGGACTGAGTGGCTGAGCATTAGGACCTCACCCTGAAACCCTGAGGCTTGTTTTCCACGTGCAGGTCATCAGGACTCACAGCTGTGGTGTATTTGTCTTGATCAGAGATTGCTGCATTTAAACCTTGATCACAGTGTGTGATTGCCAGAGACTCGACCTTGTGAGCAGACGTGTGAGATCGACATCAGGAGAACAATCTCACCATCACGGACGCAGAGACCCGCTCCAGGTTTGATGCCACAGTCTGTGAAGGAGGACTGGGTGAGGTCTCCACGCTCTGCAGCACACTTCCTGAGGTAATTTGGTTTTGGTGACTTTTATGAAGTAATGACAGTGGATTGGTGTCCCTCACACCTTGTGTTAGTGAGCTGTCACGTTATGCTAATTGTGTAATCAGCTTCTGCTGCAGTGGAGATTTGAACTGAGTTGTTCCGTGCCTGCAGGGTGAGAAGCTGATGTATAGATTTAAGCCAGGAAGTGTTTGCTGATTGCGTGCACCTTTGAGTTGTGTCTCTCTGTGTGGAGTTGGACTCACCTCCATGTTTTCTTTCTTCACAGACTTGGTTTGTCGCGGCCAACCTGGGGGGTGTCGGCGGGGTCCCTGGGCCGAACTGCTGTGGCTCCGGACCATTTGCGCTGTTGAGAGCGCGCCGTGTTTCCACCTCACCAGACCGCGGACTTTTTAGTTGTTTAGCACTTCACCCACTGTTATGTTTATTAAATTCTGTTACCTTTTGAACCGTGCTCTGCTTATTTTATGCTGGGTCCTTTCAAACACTGGGTCAGTGCTCCGACCGCGTCCGAAACATAACACACGCCAGACTGCGTGAGTGCGAGGATGAAATTTGGGCAAGTGTCGAGGTGCCTTTAGTCCACCAATGTTCAGTCACTGCTATCCCTTTGTGTTATATGATCACATATTGATAGGCCTAATCAAAAGTATGATATAACATTGCGAAGCACTGGATAGTCAAAATATTATTATAGAAAACAGGCAGAGAAGAATCATTAAATGATAATTGAAGATAACAGCTTTTTGAATAAAAAAAAAATACATTTTCCTTTTGTTATTTTATTTGTTTTTGTTATTGTTGTTAATTATCTGCCATCAACTCTGGCTGATCATTTATTTTGGTTTTACTTTACCTCCATTGCAGTAGCTTTATCCGCACTACTGGCGTGCAAAGTAAGTTTGTGGGTATACAAAGGAATTTAACAACAATCAGCACATTTATAGACATTTAAAATATGTCACTTTGTGTGGCTTAATAGGTTTCTATTATTCTCCTTCACACCTTCATTATGAAGCTTATCTGTTACAGCATTTATGCACAATTTCAGAGGCTCTGCAAACTAGACAAATGAAAATAATAAGGCATATAATTGAGCCATTTCCCCACTATAACACTTTTAGTGTTAGAGTATATAATAAGTAATGACTGATGTCCACAAAATGTAACTTAAATTTGTGTGACAACCTACCTGTTGTGCTCTAAATTTAACTGTAAGCCCAGTGCAAATCTCTTATTCTAGTCAATCATACTCTAAGCCATTTGCAGAACATATTACAGTACATAAGTGTTCTTTTTACCTGGATAAGTTGTAGAGGGGAGCCATCCTTAGGCAGGCCACCACCGCCCGTTTCCTCTGTTTAGATAAGAGTTTACACCACACAGCCTTTTTTGCTTCTCCGTGGGTGTTCCACCTGAACCCACAGCCAAAGATAAATGATGAATGAAGTAGTGCACACGAACTCATGACTTCAGGGTGTCATAAACAGCTGGACAGGGTCTCCTCAATGCATTTCTTTTGCATTCCGTTTGTTTTCACAATGCAAGAAATACTTTCATGAACAATGTTTTAACTACAAAAATTTATTTATTTTTTTTGTGATTTCAGAAAAAGAAGTGAAAAAGACTAAAATGCTTTAGGCATATGTGCTAAGCAATATCTAATCACTGAAAATTTATCATTTGCCAATATATACTAAATATATGTAAGAAGCAATAATGTAATAACACAAATAACTACAACCCCAATTCCAATGAAGTTGGAACATTGTGTGAAATGTAAATAAAAACAGGAATACAATGATTTGCAAATCCTCTTCAACCTATAGTCAATTGAATACACCACAAAGACAAGATATTTAATGTTCAAACTGATAAACTTTATTGTTTTTGTGCAAACATTTGCTCATTTTGAAATGGATGGCTGCAACATGTTTCAAAAAAGCTGGGACATGATATGTTTACCACTGTGTTACATCACCTTTCCTTCTAACAACACTCAATAAGCATTTGGGAACTGAGGACACTAATTGTTGAGTGTCATGATTGTGTATAAACGGAGCATCCCCAAAAGGCTCAGCTGTTCACAAGCAAAGATGTGGCGAGGATCACCACTTTTTGAACAACTGCGTAAAAAAAATAGTCCAACACTTTAAGAACAATGTTTCTCAATCTTCAATTGCAAGGAATTAAGGAGTTCCATCATCTACAGTCCATAATATAATCAGAAGATTCAAAGAATCTGGAGAACTTTCTACACATAAGCGGCAAGGCCGAAAACCAACATTGAATGCTTGTGACCTTCGATCCCTCAGGCGGCACTGCATTAAAACCGACATCACTGTGTAAAGGATCTTACCGCATGGCTCAGGAACACTTCAGAAAAACTATTGTCAGTTAACACAGTTTGTCGCTACATCTAAAAGTGCAAGTTAAAACTCTACTATGCAAAGTGAAAGCCATACATCAACAACATCCAGAAACGCCACTGCCTTCTCTGAGCCCGAGCTCATTGTAATGGACAGCCGCAAATTGGAAAAGTGTGCTGTGGTCTGATGAGTCCACATTTCAAATTGTTTTTGGAAATCATGGACGTTGTGTCCTCCAGACAAAAGAGGAAAACATCATACACAAAACACATACACATCTGTGATGGCACCATCAATGCTGAAAGATACATGGGTTTTGGAGCAACACATGCTGCCATCCAAGCAATGTCTTTTTCAGGGACGTCCCTGGTTATTTCAGCAAGATAATGCCAAGCCACATTCTGTACGTATTACAACAGCGTGGCTTTGCAGTAAAAGAGTGCAGGTACTAGACTGGCCTGCCTGCAGTCCAGACCTGTCGCCCATTGAAAATGTGTGGCGCATTATGAAGTGTAAAATATGACAACGGAGACCCCAGACTGTTGAACAACTGAAGTAGTACATCAAGGAAGAACGGGAAAGAATTCCACCTACAAAGCTTCAACAATTAGTGTCCTCAGTTCCCAAATGCTTATTGAGTGTGTTAGAAGGAAAGGTGATGTAACACAGTGGTAAACATACCACTGTCTCAGCTCTTTTTGAAACGGTTGCAGGCATCCATTTCAAAATGAGCAAATATTTGCACAAAAACAATAAATTTTATCAGTTGGAACATTAAATATCTTGTCTTTGTGGTTTATTCAATTGAATATCGATTGAAGAGGATTTGCAAATCATTCATTATTTACATTTTACACAACGTCCCAACTTCAATGGAATTGGGTTCTATGTCTCAAGTAAATATTAAATGGAAAAAATTAATAGGAATGCCCTGTAATAACTGCATTTCAGATTTTCCATTTGCAACCAACCAAATTGATCAATTCAATAAAAGCTTGGCAATGAAGATTTCCATCTAAAAAAAATGCAGTTATATGATCAACATACTGTGGCTTTTGACAGATCTCCAATCAGAAGCCATCTCAATGCACTGAAAAATATATAACTGTTTCATTTCCCTTTCCTTCTAAGCCCACCTGGTCTAAGTGATAAAGCACTCGTGCGATTTCCAGAATCCTGTTTACAGTCTGCTTAGGATCAGCAGTGGCATCGAGGTGGATTGGATGGGATTCAAGGTGCAAACTGTTTGCGGCCTGCAAACACACAGTAAGTTTTTTCTTCTTTTGCAAGGTGCTGGTGTATCAGTTTTAAAGTAGAAACATTGCAAAAGTGGTTAATAGCTGGAGATGTTATAATAATAAGGGAAAAAACTTTCATTTCTGCAACGTCAACTTCAACATGCCAGAATGCATCAAAGAATGATGAAGCAGTGTATAACCAACTATTTTTCTATTTTTTCAATTTCTTTGTTTAAATTCTAATCAGCAAACCATTAACTTGAAAACGTTTTCAACAAATAACGATGTGCAGTATGTAAGGTGATTAGCTGACACTCAGGATTCTGCTTAAAAGGTTTTCTTGGAAGTCAGTAACAAAGCAGAATTTATGGTGTTTTCATTACTAACCTCTCAATAAGTATAACCACTGCTGACTTTAACAATCACATTTCTGGATGTGACACTGAAGCCAAGAGATGACTGAAAATGGTTTTTAAATCGACATCCTCTGACTGCATTCTTCAGTTAAATTTTCCACACACTTGCTGTCTTCCATAAATTAAAAGTAACAACCACTTGAATTAAAAATGTTCAGAAAACCTGTAGAATGTCAAAGACTTGTCATGTGCATATCAGCTTCAAGTTGGAACAGACTGAAATTCAAATTTTCGAGATTTTATTGGTCCTGTCTTGTACTTATCCCAATGAAAGTGTCATTGCTGATTTCCAACCAATGTAGTTCTCATTTTTACGTCCAACATGTGCATCCTGTAAATCACCACTTGGACTCCTGAAGGCACGTTGGGCTGATAATAAGTTGAGGGCAGGCGCAAGCAATAGGCAGCAACAGGCGACATTAGCTGTATCCATAAAATACACCACAAAAGTAAAATGATAATAAATGAAATGATAATAAATGACCAATAAATTAAGAGTAAATCTTTGTTAAAAAAAAAAAAAACAACAACAAAAAATACCCTCACTACTAACAGTGCTTCACCTCAGGGAGCTTTGGTGGCCTCTGTCTGCTGTGTGCTCCGAAGTTTGGAATTAATCCTTTAAAAAGCTACTAATCGTTACTGTTGCATATGGTAAACTACAACACTGTATACCTGATGCAGTCAGTTTAAAAGGAAGAACCAGTAGGTTAGGTGAATTGAAAGCTTTTATAATTGCCGAGGTCTCCCTTGCAAAAGATATCTCGATCTTAATGGGACTAACCTGGTTAAATAAAGGTTAAATTAAAACTCTGATAAACTGTATACACTTGTAGTATTTGTTTCCATAAGTCATCTGGATTTCATCTCATGTTCAGACTGTGTATCACTCTAGCTTCATGATCTGTGGAGGAGGAGGTGTGATCTTCTGCCTAAGTGCAGGAGGTGTTGTCACATTCGAGCCTGCTGTGTGTGTCGAACAGAGTAAACAAAGAGCCAGCCAGTTGAAGCAAGCAACCCAATTATTCCCAGTGAAAACTTTGAAAGCATAAATGGAATTCGTTGATTTACCTTTTTTCATGAACCTAAAAGCATAAGCAAGGTTGGCTAGGATTACTTTGAAATGTAATCCAAAAGTAATCAAATTACAAGTAATCCATATGTATGTACATACATACATGTAATCCACATGTATTCTTTCAAAGTAATCCTACCCAACCTTGAGCGTAAGTGTAATGATCTCACATTTGTTTTTTAATCACTGTCCCCAGATGAGATTTGACGTTTTATATGAAATTAGTGTAAAATTTCACAGATGAGATGGCCGCCAAATAGCAACATTGTGTATTGAGATTTCAAATCTTTACAGATTCCATCAATGGTGGAAAACACAAAAATAAAACAAAAACATTGAAGGCAGTCTGGCAAATGCATCACAAAAAACAAAACAATGAATGTGCTGCACAGTAAATTCATCCCACTGCAAATGACAAGAGATGTAATCAATTCATGAGCATTTAATAAAGTACTAAACTGGCTGAAGGCAGCTCTCTGCTGCTCACAGATTAAATCTCCTGCATATAAAAACCAAATCGTGATGTCTAAACACAAATATGAACCTAACCATGATTTCTGTGTACAATGACAACCCCCACACCCATACAGAATACTAAATAGCAAAGTCATGAAATCAAAGTACATAAACATATTTTGAGGTTTATTGTTTCCTTTCTTCCTAAAATTATACTTTTTAACCCCAATAATTCAAAATGAAACCACAAACATGAACAATTTTTCCAAAATAAGAGGTAGCATGTATAATTAAAAATAAATAGTAAATTTGTGGAAATTAAATTTATAATGTTGTCTTGTGTAATTTAGAAATACCCACAATTCAGTTTACATTAATTTTCATTTAAAATGCCAGTCTGTTTTTGATTATTTATTTGGTTTTTACAATTACACTGAATTGTTGCTTTAGATTCCCCTGCCTGTACAGCATTTGTCTTTACCTTGTTCTGAAGCTGCAACAGACACTGAACCACACACTCCCGCACTTCGTGCTCTGTATTTTCCTGTGGGATGCAAACAAAGGCCAAATGGAATTTGACACAAAAAGTCCTCCAAACAAATGTTCATCTTCACCACGATGTTGCCATACTGCTGATTACCGAGGAAACGTCTGTTTTCATGTAAGTCAAATCTAAAACGCTGCTGTCAGGTGGATTACATTAATGCTGACATTGTCCATACCTCAGCAAAGCAGTTCTTTGCCAACACAATCAGGCTCTGGTGTCTGGGAAAACAAAGGCTGAGTCCCACAGGGAGAAGTCTCTTTATGGAAGTCACGATGAGAGATGTGCGCGTGGAATACCGATCCCCTTTCTTCTTTATCATGCTCTTCTTATGGTCAAACTGAAATTTACAAAGGTTTAACAGCTTAAATCTCCTGTAAAAACAAGTAGCAATGCATGCATTTATCATTTAGTGCATGAATATAAGCTGACCTTGAACAGTTCATCACTGTTGACTAAGAAAGCCAGATTGTTGATTCATTTTGCACAACATAATTCTGCTCCTCCCATTTGAAATTCTGTTGTGAAAACACAGGTGTAAATTAAGAAAAAAACAAAAAAAGGTTACACAATGCATGTTATGGGCCTCATTTGGATAATAATGACATGAGGAGAATAAATAAAATGCATCATATGCCAGTCTCACATGAGATTTGGCCCAGAATATAAAGACCTCTGCCACCATCGTGAACAGCTGTTCAGCTTCAGGGCTCGACTCCTTCAGCCAGCTGACTCTGACAGAAGACAGTCCAAAACACATCACAGTCTCATCACAACACTCACTGTTTGAAACCCCAATGCAGGTTACAAATAAATAGAATTAGTCCATCCTGCTGAGTCTAACAGTCCTATCGCACACTTGGTACAAAACAGTGCACAGCACAATGCAAGTGTCATTGCTTGTTTCCAACCAAATGTATTGGTTAGAAACAAGCCTGTGTTATGCAAAAAGCAAATCTACTTGTATTCATGTGTGCACCCATAGGCGTGTTGGTCTTACATGGCGCTGCCAAGTGCTGGTGCATTGCTAGCTTTCATTCATCACAGATTACCAAGAACCTGTCGAACACAGTTTTTCTGCCTTTTTTTCCCCCAAACAGTATAACATTCAGATGCATTTTACATAGGGAGGTGCGCAACATGTGAACACCCTGCTTGTACACATTGGGATGTACATTAGCGCATGAAACTACAACAAAACCAAACTGAAAATGAAAACATAAAGTATAAAGTCATGGAAAAATACTAAAATGTAGTGGGTTTTGCCTGTTTATTTTCATGATTTTCCTTCATTTCTAGGTTTTCAGTTGAGGAGCACTAAGGCAGACATGATCTGGGTACAGCAGGGGGTCTATCTCCACCTGAAGAGATTTAGGAGATTGGGTCGACAGAGAGGGAAGAGGAGGAGGTTTTACAGGAATGAGGTCTCAACTGCTTCACTTCAGGGAGCTTTGGTGGATGCACTTTTAAATGATCTGCTCACGTCTAAACAATTTGCACATAATTCCATTTTCTTCCCAGGAAAACCTCTCACTTGACTCTGTACTCCTAAATAGCAATGCACCAGTTTGGGATACTTCAGGGGCTAAACACAACCTTTTTGCACTCAGACTACATACTGTATAGGTAAACAGCTAAGTGGATTTGGACAGGCTCCAAATGCACTTGTGATCTGCGCTTTAGCTGGTGCCCTATAGTTCACACAGCTC
Source organism: Thalassophryne amazonica (assembly GCF_902500255.1). Taxonomy (NCBI): domain Eukaryota; kingdom Metazoa; phylum Chordata; class Actinopteri; order Batrachoidiformes; family Batrachoididae; genus Thalassophryne; species Thalassophryne amazonica. The sequence continues at coordinate 25,447,901 of NC_047115.1, read as the reverse complement.
AGGCCCTTCATCTTTATGTTTTCACTTATGTCTCTTGATTTGCCATTTGATTGTTTTTTCCCTTAATTTTAAGTAAGTAAAGATTATTTGTACAGCACCTTTCAAGATAAAATCGCAAAGTCCTTTACAGCAAAAAAATAAAACAGAAACACAGAAATTAAGAACAGCAGTAACATAAAACTAGTTAACGGCAAGCCTGTACAAGTGGGTCTTGCACTTCTCTTTTAAAGTTCCAACAGAGTCCACAGAACGTAGGTGTAGTGGCAGTGAATTCCACAGTTTGGGAGCCACAACCTCAAATGCACAGTCTCCTTTGGTCTTCAGCCTTGACCTAGGTACACCCAACAAGTTCTGGTCCGAGGACCTCAGAGACCTGCTTGTTAATAGGGAGGGTAACATAGAACCCCTTCCCAATTTTTCAAGCCACTAGAAACATATCCCTCAGACATGAACAATTCCCTTTATCAATGCTGTTTGTCTTTCAGCTGCACCCATTTTTTTGTTCAGCATTGTGATAACAGATCTACATTGGGATGTGGCACAAGTTTGAAGCCAGATGCCCTTTGTGATGAAACTCCAGTTTTATCTAGAAAACACACACAGCCCCTGGTGTTTCAATTCAAGTACTAAACAGGACCTAATCTGCTTAGTTTCCAAGTTCTGACAGAATACACACAGCAGGCTAGCTACTACTCAACTCCTCTCATCAATGCTACCATGTTATACTGACACTTCTGCATCGCAAAGGCACGCATGTAATGTCTGCCATCATGGCATTAAACTATGCGTATAACAAAAAGGAAAACAGCTGCATGGATGTTCAAAGCATGTGTAGCCCTCCATTTTTCCACATAGATAGTTGATGAGGAATCAACAAGGGAATTGAAAATCTAACTGATAAGCAGAATTGATAATGATATTAATACTGATAAAATCTTATGAATTCTCATTCCTAATTTGTAGCAAGGTTTTTCAATATTTTTCGGGAGCCAGGTGGGGCATTTATTTGCCATTTTGACCTATTTCTCAAAAGGTCGTTAGTAACATGATGGAAATATCAAATGTGGATGACTGGGATCCAGATGTGATTTGGTATAATGTTTAAACTTTGTTTTAATGCAGAGAGGACACTTGTCAACATTCTGAATAATCTCTCAAAAACTAATACATGAATCTTGATGAAACATCTGTCAGACAATCAGCAGGTGAAATATGTTTCAGATAGTGGTGAGGTTAATAAAGTTGCTGTTTTATTAAGGCATAATATAATGACTTCAGAAATGGGTGGTTGAATAATACTAAATATGAAAGAAAATATGCTTCAATGTCAAATTAAATCCAAAATAAGTATAAATATCCAAAATACATCAAATAACTGCTAGAACAATTTGGTCCATCAAAGTTTGATGTGCAAAAAACTCTGTGGTAGCTTGACTTACAGATTAGCATCCACAAAGGGGATGAGAATGGTGTAGAAGGCATAAAGATCTCGCACCATGACAGTGAACTTCTCCTGTATCTGCAGCTCTGTGTCACATGTGAAACAACCTTCCAGCTTCACCTGCTCCTCCTGCAGCAGCACACATTCAGCCCTTTTCCTCAGCTTCTCCATCAGCGGGAGGAAGTGGCTCTTTAACAGTCCACTGTGTGCTGTGCAAATGATTGGCTGAGAAAAAACTGACAGTTGTGATCGATTAACAGAAAAAAAATCATGATTGACATGGAGTAAAGAAGTACCATGTTTTCTGGAGTATAAGTCACCTTCCAAACTAGTAAAATACTCCAGAAAATACAGTATGTATGTCCCCTCATAGCATTTACACTAGTGGGTGTGACCTACCTGCCAGATCTTTCAACCACGGGCACTGGCTGGCGCTCACATGGTTGTGGATGATGCAAAGGATGTGTCCAAGCAGGTCACTAGCATGCTGAGGTATGACAGAGGTGCACACTGGGGTGTCTGGCTGACCATCAGGACCACAGTGAATCCGGTGGGACACGTAGCTGCAGAGCATGGGCAGAGTGATCTCTGTGATATGGATATAGTCAGCCTGGTGGGCTCCAGTTACAACACCTGCCAACTCCTCCACCTCCTCCAGAGCCTGTTCGAGAGATGGAAGGAGAGGACACATGTCCTCCACATGCTGTGCCAGACCCAGATCTGACAAAAACAGAAACTTAGAAAACTTAATTGTTCAAGGAATAAAGTGTGTATGTGTGTGGGAATCAGTATGTTTTTTTTTGTTTGCTTTTTTACCATCTCTCTCAGGAGCTTTCATTGTGTTGTAGACAGAGTAAGGATTGTGCTGGTTTAAGGCAGGCTCCAGGAAGCATACAGGAAACACTCCGGTCAGGGCTGCCACACAGGCACCTGCTGCTCTTCTCTGCCTGAATGCAAATACAGTGAGATAAAGCCACGGGATGGACTGCTGCCCAAATCTCATCACGCTCTTCAAGGTAGGAGACCTTACAGACATATAAAAGTCAATTCTCCAATTTGACCATGACCAAATCCAAGGAGTATCAATTTCATACTATTCAATTTTTAATAACTTCTGTTTATCATGAAAGTCAAAGTGTCATCTGTGCAACGTGTGAAATCACATGGAAATTCCAACAGTACCCTTCCATGTAAATGGTGCTGCTGGTACCAAGTGAGTACAGACTGTTGAGGATCCTGTAACAAGACACCTGGCCTCTGCCCACTGGAAAGAAAAGAAGATACTTAGAACTAACATCTTTGGATGGTTTCTTTTAGAAACAGCCAAGGACAGTGAGAATGAAAGCTGATTTCATGCAATCACTGCAAGGTGGACTTAGAAGGAGGGATTGTGATTTGTGTAATGGCTGATTCCTGGAAGGTCACAGTAAGGGAGGAAGAGTGTAAGATATGCTGCTCTGTGGCTGACTGAGACACAATATGAAACCTGCTTTCGGTGATGCAGAGGGGAGGCGGGTTTGACTGAAGCCCTATTTGGATGACATTCATTTTTTTATTGTAAGGTGGAACAATGTAATTTTACCACAAGACGTCTGTAATATTTATGGCCAATTTACACAGGACAAGAAAGCTCAACATAAATGACAGATATGGGAGTGTAAACTAAATGCAGACTGACACACTGCTATCATGCCACAAAAAATTTTTTTATAAGCGACTAAATTGCTTTACTGAATAGACTGGATTCATATGTGTTGTCTTTTTTCTATAGTCTAGCTTCTGTCTAATTGTCTGTTAGGTTCACTTTTTTGTGCTATTCGGGCTCTGTGCAGAGGCTTCGCTTTGTGCAGTGGCTCACGCTCAGTGTGCAACAGCAGGTGGCCTGACACTGTGGACATGAATGTCACAGAAATACTGGGCTTTCAATTGTTCAGTGAAATCTCTTCTTTTTCAGGGGCAGAATAATTGCACAACATACATATAGGGGAAACCAGGGCACAGTGGATCAGAAATGTTGTTTTGTGGCAGCATAAACACATTATGCATAGGTTTAGACCATTCTATTGTAGATTTAATACAGCAAGTTATTGTTTATAAGGCTGTGTTATTTATTTCTCCCAAAGTGTAATTTACAGATGTTTAAAATTAATTTGAAAATTTTTGACTCACTGTTCCCCGGACACTAATTCACAGGGCACAGTGACTCAGTGTTCGGGGCACAGTGAATCAACTTAGAATATAATGAAAAAACACATGATTAGGGTTCTAGCTAGGACCATTTTAGTGCCGGGTAAATTGTGATCATGGCTCACAGCTATATGGTTTTATACCACTAGAACATTCTTGGTAAGCCTTATTTTAACTCATTTTTGGTGATTTTAGATGCAGTGAACGCAAGAATAACAAATATATAGATATATATATATATATATAGATAGATAGATAGATAGATAGATAGATAGATAGATAGATAGATAGATAGATAGATAGATAGATAGATAGATAGATAGATAGATAGATAGATAGATAGATAGATAGATAGATAGATAGATAGATAGATAGATAGATAGATAGATAGATAGATAGATAGATAGATAGATAGATAGATAGATATTGTAATATTTGTAAGATCAAAGTTATTTTTTGCATGTTTTGTCAAAGTCTAAGTTAATAAATTAAATAACATTGAAAATGTCAAAAAACACATTAATATTTAATGGACATAGCATTTAGTCTCTTCAAAAATGACAGTTTTTAATCCAGTGACGTAGGCAGTGTTTCTGTCATCCTGACAGTTTTTTGTTTTTAACAATTTGAGTGGGATTGCATTACTCACTTACTCACTCATATTCACTTTTCTTTCACCAACGCTGCCCCCCCCCCCCCCCACGCACACACATACATACACACACACACACACACACAACCCCAATATCAAGACGAATATCTTAGGTACCTACAGCATGATGTTGCTGCTCAGTAGCTGGGTTTTTAGGAAATACACCTGACATTTAGTGCCACATTAATTTCTGAAGCAGTCTGGTAGCAAAGTGCTAGATCAACAATTTCATCAACAATAACAGCATGTGACATTAATATAACATTAGGTCTTACCCAGGAGGTCCATGCCACACTTTTGGTCGTTAAAATGTTGGAAGAGAGAAGTGAGTGTAGGGAGAAGGATATAGGTTGTATAGCTGAGAACCTTGGCCACTTCTCTAGAATGCTGAGTCCTACTCTGTGGCAGAGAGCCCAAAGTCACTGAGAGGTTTTCCACTGTCAACTCCAAATCAGCTGCAGCTGACTCTAAGAATGACTGCATAGATGTCCGGATACACTCTGGAGCCAACTTCATTAACGACCTAGAGTGAAAATGTGAAGAAAAGAAAAATTATTTTGACTTTTATATGATAGTCTCTTTGTCCTCCAAAGTGATTAACTTAATTTCCACCAAACCTAAGGGGTTTGTTTTGGAAAAGGTCAAGGTCACTGGGTTCAAATGACAAAATTAGGATTTTTCACTGATGTCCACCAAAACAGGCAGTACGGTGGCTTAGTTAGTACAACATTAGCACTGTTGCCTCACAGCGAGAAGGTTGTGGGATCGCTTACCAACCTGATCCTTTCTGTGTGGAGTCTGCATGTTCTCCCTGTGTTTGTGTGGGTTCCCTCTGGGTGCTCCGGTTTCCTCCCACTTTCAAAAACATGTAGGTTAGGCAAACTGGTGACTCTAAATTGAGCGCAGTTGTCTGTGCAAGTGTGAATGTGTTTGTTTGTCTATATGTGGCCCTGTGATAAGCTGGCATCTTTTCCAGGATGTACCCCACCTTATGTCCTATGCTGGGATAGGCTCCAACCCCTTTGCCTGGAGTAAGCGGGTAAAGAAAAGGAATGAATATCCACCAACCTTGCCTTTCCTATGGAGGTGCATTCTGAAATGTCCCTGGTGAGGTCAGATTTGCCAAAGGTCCATCACTGGGGTCAAATGCCAAAGTTTTTGTTCACACCAATTTACTTGGCACGCATATGTAAATGGGTTCTGGGATTGGCCAAGCAAGGACAATCATAGGGGTTGAGGACACTAGGGTCAGAGGTCAAAACTGAAGTTTTTCACTCCAGTTTGCATAGCATGTGGTAGACACATGAGGTGAGATCCGCAATTACTCAGCAAGGTCAAATTTAACAAAGGTCAATCATTCAGATCTATCTGACTATTTGGTAGCCTAGTCCTTCCAGGTCCTTCTGCTGATTCATATTTAAATTAATATGTCAATACAGAATGGCCCTGAAACTACCATCTTAAAAAAGTCATTTTGCCAAAGGTAAAAGACAAGGAATTTGCTTTTCAACCTGATTTGGACGAATTGTGGCAAATGCTTAAGTGGATTCCAGAACTGCCCTGTCAACGTCAGCCAGTGGCCAATCATTTGGGTGAAGATTAAGGTCATTAGAATCAAATGTCAGATGGGCATAGCTGTTACTGTCTCCATGGCCATGGGTGCTATAAAGAAAGTGGTTTCTTCACTAATCAAAAGGACAAATGCGAATTTTGAATTTTATTTCAAAACTATGACTTTAATAAAGTGTTATGAATTTGGTAAGAATCAGTCCAGACAGAAATGTTCAAAACATAAATCTCAGGTAATACAAGACTGTACTTGTAGCATCATGCTTCACAGTGATACCCACTACAATTTTTTGTGTATGAGTGTAACAGTGGATCAATTACACCAGTCATCTCAGGCTGAGACATACTGGTGTAATACTAATATGACCGCAAGGAGAGCGAGAAGATCGATTTAGGCAAAGTGTGGCAGTGGTGTCTGTTAGCTACCTGACATCCAGAGCCAGGGCCAAAACATGGAGGCAATTTACAAATGATGAGATTTCATTTCCTGCAAACACACACACACACACACACACACACACACACACACACACACACACACACACACACACACACACACACACACACACACACACACACACACACAAGCGCATTCAAATTATAAGCCCACATGAATTCATAAAAGCATAACAGTGCACAAACAAAAAGAATTCTATTCAATTCAGATCATTACACGATCATTACACGGGAAAACAAATTCAGGAATAAACACATGCAGGAACGAAGAGCAAAAACCACAACATTACCACTGAAAAATACTTACCAAATAAAGAGGTTCTGTGTCTTAACAGAGCTGTAAGTTTACAAAAGAGGCTGGATATAAAGAGGAAAAGAGGTGAATTAATGAGTACTAAGGAGCATAAAAGTAATTAAGCAACATGCAATCAGGAGAATGCGTGGAAAGGTTCGTCAGTGAGCCACCTCACCTTAAAATGTAAAACTTTTCCATTGTTCAGAAAATTATACAGGTAAACCTCGTTAACTCGCATTCACGCAAGTCACATTTTGGCTTTACTCGCAGCCAATTTGTGGAGCCTGAAAATTTAGACTTGTGTATAAAAGTCCATTTTGATTTGACCATTTTTGGAAGGGGCCGTCAGTATGGACGAGTCTGTTGTGTGGGCCGCTGAAGAGGAGGTACTGCTGGCCCACCACCACCAGATGGCGCCCTGCTTGGAGTGCGGGCTTAAAGCACGAGAGGGCGCCGCAGCCACTGGGAGTGACAGCTGTCACTCTTCATCAGCACCAGCTGTCACTCAGTCAACTCATCACCATCACCATAAAGGCCGGACTGCAACTCCACCTCCTTCTTTGTCCTTCCTGGGGTTCATAATCTCCTCCAACTCCGTCGCCCCTGATCCGGCCAAGGTTGCGGCGGTGAGAGATTGGCCCCAACCAACAAACCGTAGGAAACTGCAACAGTTCCTCGGTTTCGCAAATTTCTACCGGAGGTTCATCAAGGGCTACAGTCAGGTAGTTAGCCCCCTGACAGCCCTGACCTCCACAAAAGTCCCCTTCACCTGGTCGGATCGGTGCGAAGCCGCGTTTAGGGAGTTGAAACGCCGGTTCTCGACTGCACCGGTTCTGGTGCAGCCCGATCCCAATCGCCAGTTTGTAGTTGAAGTGGACGCCTCTGACTCAGGGATAGGAGCCGTGCTATCCCAGAGCGGGGAGTCCGACAAGGTTCTCCATCCATGTGCCTACTTTTCCCGCAGGTTGACCCCGGCTGAAAGGAACTATGTTCTTCGGGCGTTTTGACTTCTGGATCACCTACCGCCCCGGGACGAAAAACCAACGATCTGACACCCTGTCCCGGGTGCATGAAGAGGAGGTCAAGACCGAGCTGTCAGACCCGACGGAAACTATCATCCCCGAGTCCACTGTCGTGGCCACCCTCACCTGGGACGTGGAGAAGACCGTCCGGGAGGCCCTGACACGGAGCCTGGACCCGGGGACAGGTCCGAAGGACAAAATGTACGTCCCACCAGAGGCCAGGGCTGCGGTCCTCGACTTCTGTCATGGTTCCAAGCTCTCCTGTCATCCAGGGGTGCGAAGGACCGTGGCAGCGGTCCAGCAGCGCTTCTGGTGGGCGTCTATGGAAGCCGACGTCCGGGAGTATGTCCAGGCCTGCACCACCTGTGCCAGGGGCAAAGCCGACCACCACAAGGCCCAAGGCCTCCTCCAGCCTCTGCCCGTGCCTCATTGCCCCTGGTCCCACATCGGCCTGGATTTTGTCACGGGCCTCCCGCCGTCCCAGGGCATGACTACCATCCTCACGATAGTGGACCGGTTCTCCAAGGCGGCCCACTTCGTGGCCCTCCCGAAGCTCCCAACGGCCCAGGAGACTGCAGACCTCCTGGTCCACCATGTCGTGCGTCTGCATGGGATTCCATCGGACATTGTCTCGGATCGTGGTCCTCAGTTCTCCTCCCAGGTCTGGAGGAGTTTCTGCAGGGAACTGGGGGCCACCGTAAGTCTCTCGTCTGGGTACCACCCCCAGACAAACGGGCAGGCAGAGCGGACGAACCAGGAACTGGAGCAGGCCCTCCGTTGCGTGACCTCCGCGCACCCGACGGCCTGGAGTGACCACCTGGCCTGGATCGAGTACGCTCATAATACCCAAGTTTCATCTGCCACCGGCCTCTCCCCGTTTGAGGTGTGTTTGGGGTATCAGCCCCCATTGTTTCCGCTAGTGGAGGGAGAGGTCGGGGTGCCCTCGGTCCAGGCCCATCTGAGGAAGTGCCGTCGGGTGTGGCGTACCACCCGCTCTGCCCTGCTCAGAGCCCGGACGAGGGCTAAGGCCCATGCAGACCGCCGGCGTTCCCCGGCCCCTGCATACCAGCCCGGGCAGGAGGTTTGGCTATCCACAAAGGACATCCCCCTGCAGGTGGAATCCCAGAAGCTCAAGGACAAGTACATAGGACCCTTTACCATACTCAAAGTCCTCAGTCCGGCCGCAGTGAAGCTGAAGCTACCAGCTTCGCTGCGGATTCATCCAGTGTTCCATGTTTCACGGATCAAACCCTACCACACATCCGCTCTCTGCACCCCCGGACCGGCGCCGCCTCCTGCCCGGATCATAGATGGAGAGCCTGCCTGGACCATGCGCAGGCTCCTGGATGTCCGTCGAAAGGGCCGGGGGTTCCAGTATTTGGTGGACTGGGAGGGGTATGGACCCGAAGAACGCTCCTGGGTGAAGAGGAGCTTCATCCTGGACCCGGCCCTCCTGGCCGACTTCTACCGACGGCACCTGGACAAGCCTGGTCGGGCGTCAGGAGCCGCCCGTTGAGGGGGGGGTCCTGTTGTGTGGGCCGCTGAAGAGGAGGTACTGCTGGCCCACCACCACCAGATGGCGCCCTGCTTGGAGTGCGGGCTTCAAGCACGAGAGGGCGCCGGAGCCACTGGGAGTGACAGCTGTCACTCTTCATCAGCACCAGCTGTCACTCAGTCAACTCATCACCATCACCATAAAGGCCGGACTGCAACTCCACCTCCTCGCCGAGAAATCAGCTACCTTGGAGGTAATTTTCTCTGCTGAATCTAAACCGAACAATAATCTGATCTCTTTTGCAGCCGTTTTCCTGTGACGGATTCCTTGTCTGCTGTGTTGGCATTTGGTATGGACTGCGATGGCTTCGCCTCCCACCCCACCCATATAAGTGGTTGTCTCAGGAGCTGCACGAGTGTGTGACTGGAGGTGGAGGTGCCCCCTCCTTACTGAACACAGACTGTGGGATTACTGAGTGTGCGTACTCACACTCACCAGTGCTGTTTCTGTTCTCTGCCAGCAGTACCAGGTCTGACAGCTGAAGACGGTGACCACCTGGGGACCCAGGACTTGGCGGCTCCGGTGTTCTTCAGGTCCGTTGGCGGTGAGGGCCGTGTGGGATCCGGCTCGGTTCTGGACGGGCGTCTCCTATCCTCAAGCCCGCCCACACGTCACCCAGCGTGTAACTGACTGTAGTCCCAAACTGATTGTTGTCTGTATTCCGTTGTGCACAATTTACAACATTAAATTGTTACTGTTTGGCTTATCCATTGCCCGTTCTTTTACGCCCCCTGTTGTGGGTCCGTGTTCCTACACTTTCACAACAGAGTCTGGGCGATGATTTCATCTGGAGTGGGTTTGGAATCTTTTTCTTCCTCCTCCGGCTGCTGCACATCAGCGAAGAGGGCAGATGATTTTGTGTGGATGAAGCCTTCATTGCTGACAAGCAGCATCTGGAGGAGGAAGATTCCAAACCCACTCCACATGAAGTTTGACATTTCTGTCTGAACTGATTCTTATCAAAACTATTATAATATGGGATGGTAAGCTGATTTTAAGTTTTTTTTTTTTTGTTGGGTTTTTTTTTGGTCAACCTTATTAACTCGCGATTTCAGATAACTTGCTGTACGATTTTGTGGACCCCAACTTACGCGAGTTAACGGGGTTCACCTGTATGTCTGGACAAATGGTATCCAACAATGTAATGTGTTTGGTGATAATAATATGGAATGTAATGAAGATTGTACCTGAGGATCATCTCCTTTTCTTTTTTTGATGCATGGCTTGTGTTAGCATTTGAATGAAGAGAAGTGGACAAAAAATACAAGCGATGGCTCTTAACATATTTTTCCAGCAGAGGAAGAACAATCTGTGTGAAATAAAGCACCACAAAAATGGTCACTTTATTAATCTATAGTGAACACCTTAAAACTCAAAAAGAGATGGTTCCTGGGTCAAAGAAGGCTAACAAATGTTGGTGGGAATCTGCCTTGAAGTTTCATCCACACATCAGCTGACTGAAATATTAAACCATATATCCAGAAGACCTGCTGCTATAGAACTGCCATGAAGATGACAACCAACACTGGCCAGACATGAGACTAGAACAGTGGTGTTTAAAGTGAGTAACTTGAATTCATGATCTGGACCCGGATAAGCGGTTGAAAATGAATGAATGACTTGAATTCTTCTTGAGGCGGTTCACAGCATGAGGGAATGTATGATTGATTTCTTGCCTACTTGCAAAGACAGGCTCGAATATATAAAACACTGGTGTTCGATTCCTACTGTCTGTGTCCTTGGACAAGACACTTTGTTTGCATTGTTCCAGTCCAGCCAGCTATAAATGGGTACTGATCATTGCTGGGGAAGTAACCTGTGCTGAACTGTGTCCATTTTCATGGAAGCTGTACACTCTCTCTGCTTCTCTGTTGATTTATTGCTAGTGTAGAAGGTCAACCTGATTCTCTCAGGTTGGCCTTAAGATAAACTGGCACCATCATGTACTTTTTTGTAACTGCTTGTAACTGTTAGAATGGCCTAAGCAGTGGGTTGCCCCTTTGAGTCTGACCTCCTTGAGGTTCCTTCATCAAGAACACCAAAGGGAATTTTTTTCTTACTACTGTCACCTATGTGCTTGCTCAGGGGAGGTTGGTATGGTTAGACCTTACCCGTGTGAAGCACCTTGGGCCAGCTTTGTTGTGATTTGGCGCTATATAATTAAAATGAATTGAAGTAACACTATGGAATCCAGAGATAAGTATTGGCACCAATGGGCCTATATAGGACTTACTTCTGTCTCTCTTTTGGCTGGGGAAGAAACCTGTGACGGACTGGCATTCCATACATAGGGGGCATAAACTCATATTCACTCAAATATTACATTTGAGTATGCATAGTCAACTATCCAGGGATAAGAACCACACGGAAACACCTCAACATGACTTACTTCTACTCTCTGAGTGATCAGTGATTGTGTCTGAAAAACACAGGATACTGAATACTGGAAACATGCGCTGGTACCGTGCAATGGTGCATCCACCACACCATGCAACCGCCCCAGGTCCTGGATGGCATCCACCCAGGCAGACAACTGAATTTGTCTTACAAAATAGTGAAAATTTTGTAACATGCCCTGGGGTGACTCGCACTGAAGAACTTAAAACCAGTAGCCCAGTCAATACACACATTTGAGGGTGTGTGACTATTTGGCTGAGTGGGACATGTGGAGTGCAGAGAACAGACGCAAGGCATTTAGTCTTGGCTGACTAGATTTGACTCAGGTTGTTCCATCAATTAAAACAAAATCCTTTTCATTACTGCATCCTTAGTGAGAAACTTTAATCAATGTCCTGATGGCAATCGACATACCCAAATGGATTTCCAAAATGGTTAAATAAATTGCATAGTCACACAGGGTTTCATTTATAAGTGTTGCCCATAGCAACATTCTCATAAAAGTAATTACATGCTGTACAGAAAATAAGAAAAAGAACTTGGGAGAAGAAAGAAAATTGTGCTGCACAAATGAAATTTGGGGGGAGCTAAACAAAGCTTAATGGGAGGATATCAGACAGAAAATTATGACAGTTCAAATCTGAAGCAAACCTTTGGAAAAAAATGCACAGACTGCTGATGTTGAGTTCCTTTTCCTTTTGACATTTTTCCTCTGGCTTGAATGACATCTGGAAGAAAAAAAAATAACAGCAATACTGAGTTGAATGCAATCAAATCATAATTTACATTTTTAAGTATTTTTTTTACCTACTATTACAAGCAACAGTGAGAGTATTAAGTCCATGAATAAATGAGAGAAGGTGCAACATGCACAGACATGACTGTATTCATGACATCAAATATAAAGATGTATGTTCAGAGTTCAATGGGTAGAGCACTGGGATTGACTCAGTTCATTCATTCATTCATTCATTCATCTTCTACCGCTTAGTCCAATTAAGGGTCGCAGGGGGCTGGAGCCTATCCCAGCAGTCATACAGCGTGAGGCGGGGTACACCCAGGACAGGAAGCCAGTCTGTCGCAGTGACTCAGTTCAATTCAGTTTATTTATACAGCACAAAATCACAACATAAGTCACCCTAAGGAGCTTCACAGGGGTGAGGCCAAACCTTATCAACTCCACTGAGCAAGTCCATAGGCAACTACAGTATGCGACCATATACTGCAAATGTTCCCTTGCCATACAATTTTATATATATATATATACAAGTATAAACGCAACACTTTTGGTTTTGCTCCCATTTTGTATGAGATGAACTCAAAGATCTAAAACTTTTTCCACATACACAATATCACCATTTCCCTCAAATATTGTTCACAAACCAGTCTAAATCTGTGATAGTGAGCACTTCTCCTTTGCTGAGATAATCCATCCCACCTCACAGGTGTGCCATACCAAGATGCTGATTAGACACCATGATTAGTGCACAGGTGTGCCTTAGACTGCCCACAATAAAAGGCCACTCTGAAAGGTGCAGTTTTATCACACAGCACAATGCCACAGATGTCGCAAGATTTGAGGGAGCATGCAATTGGCATGCTGACAGCAGGAATGTCAACCAGAGCTGTTGCTCGTGTATTGAATGTTCATTTCTCTACCATAAGCCGTCTCCAAAGGCATTTCAGAGAATTTGGCAGTACATCCAACCAGCCTCACAACCGCAGACCACGTGTAACCACACCAGCCCAGGACCTCCACATCCAGCATGTTCACCTCCAAGATCGTCTGAGACCAGCCACTCGGACAGCTGCTGAAACAATCGGTTTGCATAACCAAAGAATTTCTGCACAAACTGTCAGAAACCGTCTCAGGGAAGCTCATCTACATGCTCGTCGTCCTCATCAGATGGCAGACAGCGTGTGTGGCGTCATGTGGGTGAGCGGTTTTCTGATGTCAATGTTGTGGATCGAGTGGCCCATGGTGGCAGTGGGGTTATGGTATGGGCAGGCGTCTGTTATGGACGAAGAACACAGGTGCATTTTATTGATGGCATTTTGAATGCACAGAGATACCGTGACGAGATCCTGAGGCCCATTGTTGTGCCATACATCCAAGAACATCACCTCTTGTTGCAAAAGGATAATGCACGGCCCCATGTTGCAAGGATCTGTACACAATTCTTGGAAGCTGAAAATGTCCCAGTTCTTGCATGGCCGGCATACTCACCGGACATGTCACCCATTGAGCATGTTTGGGATGCTCTGGACCGGCGTATACGACAGCGTGTACCAGTTCCTGCCAATATCCAGCAACTTCGCACAGCCATTGAAGAGGAGTGGACCAACATTCCACAGGCCACAATTGACAACCTGATCAACTCTATGCGAAGGAGATGTGTTGCACTGCATGAGGCAAATGGTGGTCACACCAGATATTGACTGGTATCCCCCCCCACCAATAAAACAAAACTGCACCTTTCAGAGTGGCCTTTTATTGTGGACAGTCTAAGGCACACCTGTGCACTAATCATGGCGTCTAATCAGCATATTGGTATGGCACACCTGTGAGGTGGGATGGATTATCTCAGCAAAGGAGAAGTGCTCACTGTCACAGATTTAGACTGGTTTGTGAACAATATTTGAGGGAAATGGTGATATTGTGTATGTGGAAAAAGTTTTAGATCTTTGAGTTCATCTCATACAAAATGGGAGCAAAACCAAAAGTGTTGCATTTATATTTTTGTTGAGTGTATATATATATATATATACACACACACACAAATAGATTTAACTTCATGAGTACTATGTTACCGAGCTCCAGGATGTGTTCTTGGACCTCCTCAGTGTGACACAGCAGCTGCAGTAGCACAGTGTAACCAAAGCAATTGGATATAGCTGGAAAGTCTGTGTCTGCAGGCTTCCTATCCCTAAAGAAAGAGGGAAATCAAACAGCTTTATTCTACACTCACACACCCTACATTGCAATGGAAAATGGAATTAAGTCACTTTTCTGCAGTGAAGAGACAGCAAGTCATTGAGCCACTAAGGTATAAAATTAAACAAATTCCTTAACCCCACCCATCTCACTGGCCATTCACCTCCACACTGTGTAGCCATTAAGCTGCAGGAACTTAAGAACATCCTGGGCTCTCTCTCTAAACTTGGTCTTCTCCTTGGCAGTCAGTGTATCATAAGGTACAAGCATTGAATGACAACCTCCACCTGCAGAAAGAAATGAGTTTTATGCTTGATGAGATGACAATGATGAGTAAGAACATATTACAGACAATAATATACAAATTTTACTCAAGCACATGGACTATAGATATAGTGGTATATATTGTGTTGTACTTACCTTTACTCTCAAGTTCCATCTTCTTTCTCTTAGCCCAGGCACTGTGGTAGTGTTCAGACAACTGTTCAGCCATAGCCTGCAAAACAGAACACAATCACAGGTGTGATAGATTAAATCTTTAACTTTTGTCAGAGACACATGACAAGTCTGTATAATGGGAAAGCAATCATCTCTCCTTTAAAACAGACACATAGTGTCCTCATGACCCAAGAGCAGAACCTAGCTGTCTTCACCTGCTGAAAAACTGCTTTTGTCAAGGAGATGCAAATATGTAGTGCACAAAATACCCAGTGCCAAGTGGCGATGTGGTCCCTTTTTATTGTGAATCCACATTTCAGGTGACACAGAAATCTGTCACCATATTTTTTCCTCAGTAATAAAGTTACTTTAGAAAACAACTGCCATGACAGTTGTTTGTGTAGCTAGGCAAAAGTACAGCCTCGGAAGATGGTTATATTAGTTTTCTAATCTGACAGTTCTCCATTGCCACCCTAGAAAACATTGTTTTACATATTCAGTTGTGCTGCCTATTTGCAGCGCATATATTTTCAGCACTTGCATCTCTCCTGGTAATGTCTCTGGAGTATACAGATTCCAAATTTATCCGTATTTTAAAATTTATAGAGCAGAATCACACTATGACTTACACACTGGTCCCATGATAAGGTGATGTTGCTCATGTCCACGGGCTTGGGGCTGAATGTTGATGCTCCTTCAAAGGATAACTATGGCAAGGGGGGAAAAGCACTCATTTTAGTACACCCACAGATACAGTCCACATGTGCTACTTTGAAAAAAAAAAGCAAAGAAACTGGTTCAACTGGTAACACTCGATTCAATTCAATTTATTTATACAGTGCCAAATCATACGATAAATCACACTAAGGCGCAACACCTGAGAAAGTTTAAACCTTAACCACCACCTGAGGAAGCACACTGTCAACAGTGGTGAGGAAAAACTCCCTCAGTGTGCACACACACATACAAAACATACTTGGATTGTTAGCGGCATCTAGTGAAAATTGGATGTCAATAGCACCTTTAGAAATATATTTACTGAAGAAACTGATGATATGTTCAATACTTATTTTACCCGCTGTATAATGTACAGCGGGTAAAATAAGTAGTTAAGTACATATTATGTACTTAAAGGGACTGGGGTGCAAATGTACATGCACTCCAGACTCAGTGGGGTGACCAACTGCTTTGACCATCTCAAAAAAAAAGATGTCCACTTCTCATGCATGGATCGAGCGTGCCATTGCACTGGCATCTTTCCTTCACTTACTCCAGTTCTCTCAAGACTGTGGCACGTTAAATATAGTCCATTAACTTGACTACGCCAAAGCTGCGCAATTTTCCAGCGTACTCCATATGCATCACAATGCAACTGCATGCAAGCCCAGTGTGAAAGGGGGTTAAGGCTCTGGATCCCAACCTGAGGTCCAAGAACCCTTTAAGCGGCAACAAGGATTACAGGGGGTCTCCAAGCTTTTGTGTACTCTGAGGTTGTCAAAATTAAAAGTTCACCTATTAATCAAAACTAATTAAAAAGATAAATTTCAATTCAATTTAATTTAATTTATATTGCGCCAAATCACAACACCCCAAGGCACTTCACATGGGTAAGGTCTAACCATACAAATTTTGGATTTAATTTGGATAACCCTAATGCATTTTTGTACCTCCAAATGAAGCATTTTTAAAGTCCAAAAAATCTCTTTTTTCAGTGCAAGTGACTGACTCAAAAATGGTAAAACATTCAAAACAAAGTTAAAACAAATAAAACATTCTTTGTCATTTTTAAATTGTTGATGAAGTTTCCTGTTGTTAATATGAAATTAATTAGAAAAAACTGAAGAAGAAGGGAAGGCGTCAGAACATCCATGCTGAATTCTACATGCTACAGTCATATCAGTCACTTTCAGTGGTACAAACCAGTGAAGGAAACAAAATGAGCTGTATCAGCTGAGCCCAATCAAAGTGTACTGAAAATCTCAAGCTGTACTTTGGCTGAGGTTGTTGTGGTGATGTGTTGGTATGCCACATGGAAAACTAGCAGTAAATGTGACACTCTGATTGCACACACCTGTCCAGACTGAGAGATCCTGCGTGTGCGGGTTTGCATGCTGAATGCCTCTCCTTCTTTAGTCCTTTCAATGACCCATCCAAAAGCCAGCATACTCTTTAATGTCTCTTTAATGGCCCAGCGATAAGCTTCCTTGTCCTGGAAAACCCAACAATATACAGAGATTCTTGTGTAAAATGGAATATGGTTTTACATCCTGGAACTCAGAGGGTCGGTGAAAACTAGGAGAGACACCTATGAATGTGTTGAAAGTTAAGTAGAGGAGGTATGGACATGTGACCAGAAGAGGTGATGAAAATGGCCACACCTACTGGTGAGATTGGAAGTACAGAGTAAGGAAAATAGGAGAAGGCCAAATTGGAGATAGAGAAAAAAGCAAACAAAGAGTTGGCAGATGGACTGACTGCAGATGAGGTGGAGAATTGGGCTATATGGAGAAAACTAATGAGACGTCAACCAAATAAAACTTTGATAGACTTGGCAAGCCCAATGTTTGGCATTTTGCCTTTATACACTATAAAAATAATAATAATTCCAAGACAACAAATGGAGGCATAAATCTTACATATTTCATATATCACATTTAAAATGCAATTGCTTCTGAGATGTGTCAGTTTATTTTCATTTGACTCATTCTACCTTCTCAGCCAAAGCTCTGTATGGCTTCAGGAGAGGGTGAACCTTTGTGTTCTCACAGAGCTGCTCCCCATAAACCCAGCCATTGCAAAACTGAAAAAGACACAGACCAAGGTGTACAAAAACACTCATTAAAAATATGCATACTGTCAAACAGGCAAATTACTGTATGTAAGAAAATGCATTCAAAACTTTGGCTTGCATATCATATTTAACATCAAATGTAACCAAGGGGTAAGATTCAGGATCCATCTTAATCTATGTTGCATGGTCTAAAATGTACAACACAAATACGTAGATTGAGAACATGTGCAACTCCACTATATGATTTACACAGCGTGTAATCTCAGTGCAAAGTAAAACACAGGGCTAGAAGTGATTTAATTCATCATGGATGTGTTTTGAACATAAATAAACAAAGTATCACCTGTCATTGCCATAAACAGACAGGTGCACCAGCAACTGGCACATTGATATTTATAAGGGAAACATAAATGTGAAAGGTTTTCTGGTGAAGAAAACATTGCGCACACAAAGCATCAACGCGTGTGAGTGGAAGCAGCAGTCACCAACCACATCCCCCTGAGGTGAACAGGTGAATTCCTTGCTCTTGCACCTCTGCTTCATTATTTTCCATGAGGCAAAGAGCCCCCCTGCACCCAACCACCAACCACCGCTACCAGCACCACACCGCTCCCTACTAGCACACTCAAGAAGTCCAAAAGTAGTTTAAATGTATGGTACAAGCCATGTAAAGTTGTTAAAGTACCGGTATTGCATTTTTCCATTTGTTTTTATTAATTTTTTTTTATTTTTGCTTTCAATTCAGTTTTGTGGTAGTTTAAGCTGCTTGTGCGCTTGTACGTGCATCATGAACCTGCTTATTGAGGGCATTTCTGAATAAGACATCATACAAATAGCAGAAAAACTGTGTTCAACTTTAGATTTTTGGTGGTCTATGGTCTATCCTGTTCTCATCCCTCACAACAGCAATCCAGCACCACTGTATGACCACCCCTCATTTTAACACCAATACACATATGGGCGTACACATGAGTGCAAGTATATCGGCTGTTTAAACAATGTGGATGCTGGACATGAATGTGACAAATGTTCTATACTGTGTACTGCACTGCGATGGGTGTAAGATAAAGCCCACCAATGTTGTGATATTACCTTGTCCAAGGACCACTTTTCATGAGTATGCTCTGCATACTTGTTTATTAAAACCTCCAGTCTCTCCGGCAAAGATACACTAGCATAAGAAGAAGAAGAACAACATATTTTTTCTTAAACACAGTGTAACTCAGTGGGATAAAGCTGTATTAACAAGATTTATCATAAGAGCACAAAATGTATATATGAACTCCCTAATACTCCTTCCAATGAATACATCAAAATCAAAGATGATGCGTTCTCTTCATCAGAAGATATCATCAGTGTATCCAGAATTCTAATCCAATTACATTTTTTCCAAAAATCTGATTGGTTAATTGTGTAAGATTTCCGAACGTATAATATCGGGTGTAAGGTCGCAAAATATTCAACCGTTATAGATTTCATGTATTACTCCGCACCCTTACCGCGTGCTGCTATGCAGATGTCAATCATGATGGTGTCAGCTCAGAGCAAGAAAAAGTCACGTAGAAACAACGATGCCGAAATGCATGATTTTAAGATACCATACGAAAGTATTGACGTGGATTCTGATACGGAATTACCGTCTCACATTTGATGGATTACTCCATGCCCTGACCGCTATTGGAACAACACTGCCTCGAATTACCTACAGAAAAATAAACCGTGCAAAAGATGGAATTGGATTAGAATGGGAATAACCCCCTTGTGTCTGATGATTTGCGGATGTTCATGTTGGATTACAGTTGCAAATATCCATTTACCGGCGACGCGTTAGATATTGGTGACCGTTTAACCAGCAAGAACATCCGTAAATCATCAGACACAACAGGGTTATTCCCTAATTACTGGGTCTTAGTTTTGTAGCAAGCATGTGAAAATATCTCTTGTCAGTACTTGGAGGTGTCAAGAGGCTGAGGGTCAAAGTGTACGTCGATATCCATTGAAGCTTTTCTGTCCACCTGTGATCCAGAGTTTTGGGCCACGTGGTCAGGAGGCAGCGCTTCAGCTACAGCAGCCAAACACTGGACACCCAGTCTAAACAACTCTGGCTCATAAGGCTGTAAATTGGAGAAAGAAGAATGTACCAACAGAATGTTTTACCACTATCGGTTCAGAGATACACCATTTCATTCACACAGTGGACAAAAAACTACATCTAAATAAAGGTGTTAAATTAGGGAAATTTACATGCACATCTAAAAACACTGCTATTCTACAATACGTATTTATATGATGCTAGTCAATATTACAAATTCTCTCTCACTGTGTATTTGACCCATAACATTGACTAGCTACTGTATGTAAAAAGGTTACCTGTTTTCTCAGAGAATTAAACAACCCCCAAAACAACTTTCTAGACAAGTAGAGCTCCTCTTCAGAGGCCAAATCCTGGTCCCCCTGCCCCCTGGTTAGCGAGTAGTACTTCCACCTCTGCATGTAGTGGCTGATCAACAGCTGGTGTGCCAAAGCAGTGATCAAAAATCAGTAAAATGGATCATTTTAATTTGATGTACTTATGTCGTGTTCTATAACTTGCAGTTTGTTACCTTTAACGGCATCATGCTGTGACCTGTAAGGTGGGGAACATCGAAGACAAGACACCGAAGTAGAGGCTGCATCAGAGATGATTGGAGTTTCCTGAGGACAAGTGCTGAATTAGTGATGCACAAAACAATTAAGATGCCACAGGAAAGAAGTTAATTAAATGAACATTTTTTAGCCAATTTAATAAATTATTTTGGAATTGGGCAAAACAAGCCTTTAAGTGGTTCATTAATTATCATGACTGTACTGATGTGTCAGCAATCATTAGCAAAAATTTGTTTGTAGCAACTGGGGTTCTTGGTGGGATTCAAGATGTTTCACCCTTCACAGAAGTAGTTTCTTCAGTTTAAAAGGTAAAATTGTGTAGTATGCAGAATAATACCATTTTAAGAGAAGAGAATCTCTGTTGTACAACCAGCAAGGGTCAATGAAAGATATCATTGTACAATTTTGCTTGGAAGTCATGGAAGACCATTTGTTTCTGGACAATCACTGGGTTTGCTCCCTAATGGATGTATGAAATATCATTAATCTTGTTGTGGAGCTATGAAGGGAACACACTGTGGAAAAATGATCTTAGGCCTCCCACCTCTGCACAGTCTCATACCCAAGTCATCATATTTCGACAGAAACGTCAATATGTGACACCAGGTATCCCGCTTGTCACTGTGTAATGCACTGGGAAATACTAACCCTACTCTTAGCCATACCCTTAACGCAGATGAATATTCCCTGATGATGTGGAAGTGAAGTAGATTCTTCTACGCATCGTTGGAGAGAAATTATACAGCTGTTAAAAAAAAAGAAGCTACCTCACTCCTCACATTGTGACAGAAAGTGGCACTGACCACGTGCAAAACTGATAAGATGAGAATGTGTTACACCTCCAAATGAAGGAAAGGTTTTCAGTTTCTCATAACTATATTCTTTCATACCCCTCTCTCACTGTCTATCCTCTGATATGCACCTTGTCCCAAAAAAGTGCATCCCTTGTCTTTGACATAAAATTAACATGCAGATACTGGATATGAGGTGATGCTCCTTCTGTGCTGCGCATTAATGCAGTGGCTTTTTAGTTTCTGTAATGTAGATGTCTGATCCCTCCTCACCGCATCAAACAGCATAAACAACATTACTCTTCATGCAGTGTTTACACTGATCTTAAGATGTTCAAAAATCTGTTGGAGTGACTTAATGTGCTTGAGAAAAACAAGTACGCTGTCTTTTCCAAAGACTCTCATGAGCTTCACTGCACCATCAACTGATCAGAGTGCAGCCACCATAGGTAACATTGTCTCACTGCAAATTGCAGAATGGTTGATATGCTGATGTCTTCACATTTTTGAAGTAGCAACAACGTGAAGACATATCCTCAAGTCTGCAGAGTGTTTCACTGTATTATTCTGAACACCTACCCACACACGGCCAACAAACAATCTTCAATAGTATCTCTTTGAGCCTTAGTCAAGCTCAAAGCCCTGGAGAGTCGGTAGATTGCCTGAATGAGAGCATCCACTACTAAGGCATGGTCTTCCAAAGTACACAACAAAGGTGAATGTTTGGTGAGCAGCGGAAACACAGCTGTACATAAGTATCTATTAAGGGCCAGGGCCATATCCGTAGATCCCAAGTCAGCCTGCAAGATAAAAGAGAGAATAAAATATATAACTGCTAAGAACACCTCAGTGCAAGTAAACAAACAAAAGTGACTGCTGAGAACATCAAGGAGAAACAGGAATATGAAGAGATACAAAATACCCAAAAAAAACAACAACAAATGTATCAACGATTATGTGGAGATCACAAATATATGACTGGATTAAAACAAGCTATCTTCATTATATAAATACACTAATGTGTTGCCTGTGGGGAGCCACAGGCTCTAGATTGGGTAGTATTTATAAAATAAGTAGCTGAAATTTTTCAATGGTGGTAATAAATTCTGCAAAGTTTCTATAATGAGTTGGAATGGCGTGCAAATCCAGAATGTTTTTAATTTTGTAATTTTTTTTAATGTTAATTTACTGTCTAAATGTATGAATTGTTTAGGTTCTTGTCATCACATACACACTGTTATCATCATCATCATCATCATCATTATTATTATTATATTATTATTATTAATTATTATTATTAGAAGTATTATGTTATTTTATTTTATTATTAATTCTATTTTGTCATTTGATTTTTAAATGGACTACAGCGGAAAGAAGGTTTTCACTTAAGCCCCCGTCACACATAGCAAGAATGTGGAGGAGCTATTCCGAAACGGCAAATATTGCCATTAGCCGAAGCAGTTGGGAGGAAAAGGGGCGTGGTCTGAAGGCATCCGGACTGCCTCGTCCACACCTGCACAATGCCATCCAAAGCGTGTTTAGACAGCAGGTGGATTACACAGATTGCTGTCAGACGGCCATAAAAGGCACTGTGGTCTGCCCGATCTCCAACAGTCTGCAGGGCAGCACTGTTTTCCTCACGTGCACGTCTGCGTGTGTGTGCATGACACATCTGTGCTCTGCGCACATGCATGGGGCTGTAATTATCACTCAGCAGTGTGTGTGTGTGTGTGTGTGTGTGCATAACACTGCCTGGGCCACTAAGTGCATGCGCGCGGGGCACACGTGGACAAGTGGACAGCTTCACTACAAAGTTTGCTGGCAGTTGGACCATAACAGTTCCTCAGATGGAGCCTTTCCAAGGAACTTTCTTTTTTCTTTTTTGCACACTTCAGCAGCAGAACGCAACTCTGGACACTGCGATGGTTGGATTATCACATGGAATTATTTTTTTCTTTTGGGTGAGAGGGTTCTAACCGCAGGCTGCTGTCCTGGTCTCATGTCCTCGTCTGTGAAACACCCCTGGACCGCTGCTGGAGGTAAGATGAATGTGTATTAATGGTGTAATGGCCTGCCACAAGCTCCATGTGATATCTCCTCCAGAGTTAGAAGGTGGACATTTATTAAAACACATGAATTCCATCCAGCTGAGCCTGATGCACGCAATGGTGTGTAACTGTGCAGCACAGAGAGGCACAGCTACCCGTGTTATGATGGAGACAATTATTTATGTTGCCCATGAGAAGGAATGGACAACAGCAGCGCACGGAGCTTTCGGTTTAGCTGCTGTTGACATGATAAGATGAAGCGTGCCACATATATTTAAACACTTCCTTTGTGCTCCGAGGAGGGTGGAGGGGGCGGACAGTATTATACTGGCACATGCAGGACATACCGGACATACCAGCAGGCATACCATGCCAGATCTTTCTCGAGGTTCCGTCATATGCGCTCAAATCATTTCAGATCGTGTTTTGCTGCCATCAGAATATGTAATTTGTGGTTAGATGGTCCTTAGACTGCTCATGGACCACGGTCAGATAGGTGTCCCATCTCGACCAAGTGTGTGGACTTCCGCAGGTGGCTGTCAGAACGTTTTGGAACTGAAATCCAACACCTTTCGGATGTGCGCCAGTTCATAAGTCCAATGCCACTCTGCGTGATTCTGTCTATGTGTGACGGGGGTATTACTTGTGTCATCCATGTATTTTTAACGTATTTACAAATATATCATGTACTTACATTGCACTTACTAAATAAAATCTCACGTGCACGCTTTTAATTTATAGATAATTTACCACCCCCTGCTGGACTGGCGTGTGAGTCCAGAATGTAATTATCAACATCCATTGTTCAGTGTTGTTAGCTAATATCTGTAGTTTCTCCAAAAATATTAGTCCCATCAATGGTCCATTTGGGTGGCGTTAATCCTTGACCCAAAATACATGCGCAAACCAAATGGTAAATGTCAGTTCTCGACAGTGTGTCCATGATCAAAATTATACAGACGCACGCACAAACAGAGACTGTAGCGGAAGACATCAAACCCGCTATCCTCCTCACTCATGGTAACAGGCAACATGGCCCTTAACTACACTGACTAAATGAATTCAACTACAAAAACACAATAAATCAATTACACTAACAACAATGTTAAACTAACATGAACCGCAATAACATTTAAAACCCCAAAACCCGAACTCCCATGGTGCATTGCAGCTAATATCGCTAATTTCTCCAAAAATATTTGTCCCATCAACTTTCCATTTTTGTAGTATTCATCTTTGACCCAAAATACATAAGGGAGTCTTCCCAAGGGATTAATAAAGTTCTGTCTAATGTAATCATACCAAACAGCAAATGTTAGCTCTCCCCAGTTTCCCGTGATCAAAGCCATACACACGCACGCATGCATACAAATACAAACACACGCACACACACACACACACACACACACACACACACACACACACACACACACACACACACACACACACACACACACACACACACACACACACACACCACACACACACACACACACACACACACAGAGGCCACTTGGCTATTATATATACGTAGACTGTTCTATAGAAAATACAACACCCAAGAAATATGTTTATGTGAACTGCACAAATGCTTTTTATGCTATCTGATACAAACTGATCATATTTTAGAGTTGATTTAGGTTTGATCGCTCAAGCTGCAGCAATTAGGCAGCATATCTTGCATACTGGTGATTATCAATAGGTAATATTGGTAATGGTATAATAAAGAAGAGCCAAAGCTCAGATCAGATAGATGGATAGTCTTCACTGGTAATGGCATACACAGCCTAGATCAATAAACCATCACCGGTTATTGGGTCTCTCCAGCAGGTGGATGGAACAACAAAATAAATTTGTCTCTACTCACAGTGTCAAGAGAGACAGCTGCCTGAAGGTCAGGCAGAAATCCAATTTCAAGAAGGTGGAGAAGAAAACTCTGGCTTTGAATGCCATAAACACGATCCAGGAATAGTACCATAGCTGCCTTGTGGTCTGGACAAAACACTGTTGACAAGTCAGGCTCAAGCACCGCACCATCTGAAAAAACGCCACAGAAATCACAGTCCAGTTGAACATGATGCACATTTTTCCTCCTTGCATAATCATGTTTTTATTCCTTAATACCAATAAGCTGTAACTTCTAAACAATGCAGTATTAAAGGCTTGTCTAGTTTAAACATCTTACGTTGAACTCACTAGCTCAAGTAACGTGAACTGAATTGTTGACATCTGACAAAAAATAACGTGGTTGCAAAAACGAGCGCACAACAATCTACAAAAACCAAAAGATAAGGGATTTATTAGACAGACATGGAAGGAAATGTGATAATGTATTGGTGAGTCTTGTCAACATTCTGGCATTTTTGTTTGACAGCACCTTGCTAACTTATGACTCCTATAATGAGTTACTTTCATTACTCATCATACGAGTTATGAAAAGAAATGGTGACAAATCAGGAAGATGCTGCCACGACTGCAAAATGAAGCCCGCCAAGAACATGGTTAAGGCCAAGTCACTCCAGAAATTGCTGTAGCGCTGTGATGGCAATGTCTTAGCGGCAAAATTACTACACGATGGCCAGGGCAGTCCAACCACCAGGAACTGTCATTTTTGAGGATTTCACCTATAAATCTTTACAATTTCTGACCACCCCCCCCCCCCCATCACGCCCTTTAAAACAGTGGTTGGACACAAAATGAATATTTTGAATATATATCTTTTAAAGATTTATAAGTGACCTTTAGACAGTGAAGGGATTTGAAAAGGGATGCTAATGATCCCCTCAAGGTCCCGAATGGGGATGAGTGATCTCAGAATGGCTCTGATGCGGATGGCTTCTCCTTTGCCTTCTTGAATCAGCTGGAGATAGAGACAAAACAAGATTAGTATTTATTTTCCACTGTGTGGTCCGCAGTGGAAATTCATTTTTTTGGACCAAGCAAACGCTAGCGGTGTGTTTCACAATGTCATGTCAAAGCAAGTTTGTATGTTGCCTCAAAAAGACTGAAGATGTGTTTAGACATGTTGTACTCAAACAGTAATTTTAAAACGTGTGTTGTGTCACAACTGCAGCTGTGTTATTTTTATTTCTGTCCTGCCATTTATCAAATGATAATATGAAATATCACCCTCTGCATTCTGTCCATTCAAACAGTGAGGCCACTTAGCGAATGCTTGTCATGGCTCAGACTCTATTGGCAGTAATGTGTTTGTCATGTAATTACTGTATTTCTGTCAGCGTTTATTAGTTTCATAAGCTGCAGCTACTGACACTTGGATCAGCTGTCAGTAAATTCAAAGCCTTCCACAGAGGACGGGTCAATGTTTCCTCAGTCAAACTCTTGAGGGAAGCCTCCTCGAGTATCGATATTTAAGGATCTTTGATCTGTGGAGCAGAAATAAGGAGCTGGGACATCCATTCTGAATATCAAATTGGATCAATTTCCAGGTCATGAGTGAGGAGGAAGAGAATAAAAGGGAAAAAAGAATACAGTGACTCTAAAATAAATGGACGACCTTCCTGATCATGAATTACAGCTAAATTTCTAAGTAGAAGATAAACATTTTTCAAATTCAGTTTCAATTTATCACAAAAATATGTTGAACTTTTACTTTATCTAGGAATTATCTCTCCGCTAAATGTCAGTAAACTCAACGCACCAGTTTCTAGGGTTTCACATCTGCAAATAGATGGACAGAAAGTAACTATCACATAAACTTCACTCTCCTCTGGCACTTGGCATAGGTATAGTGGATACAGAAAATACCAAAGCCGAATCAATGGAATGCACACGGGAAGCACGGGTGCACTTTAGTACTGTCAAACAGTACAACTAAACCATCATTTTTTTTAAGCCAGTTTTCTTTCAACAAGTTAGGGGTTGAATTAATGAACTTTTCTAAGAACTTCTTTTACATCAATCATTAAGAAACAGTATGGTACTGTATGGCAAATCTGTCTGCGGTAAGCAGCTCTCAAAAACAGAGTGTGCAAGAACAACAAGACACCCGTGAAAACTCCAAAGGAGTTATAGGCTTCTCTGTAGAGGCTGACATTTTTTCGGGAATCTCACTGGTCACGGGATTCCCACGGGATGGGAGTCAACTTTGCTACTTATCACGTGATTGGGACGGTACGGGATTAAAAAGTTCACGGGAGCAGATGGGAGTGGGAAGCGAGCCGTCCTGCTGTCATTTGGGTGGTCATTTTTTTTTTAAAAAAAGGCTGCAAAAATAACGGGCGGCTTTGCTTAAAGCCGTATAAAAATAGGACTGGGTTCGATCACTGCAGCCGTCTGTGTGTTAGTGTGAGTCGGCTGGCTGCGAGGAGGGAGAGGGGAGGGGGCGGGGTATGAGCCGCCTCAGTCAGTGCACGGAGAGAGAGCACGCACTGAGCACAGAATAAAGCAACACGTTATAAGAAACAAATGTGGCGCTGCCTTTATTTCTCCCTGGACTGATCTGTCGCTACATCCTGTTCACACCGTGTGCGCGTCGGTGAGAGTTATACTGAATTTATGAGATGAAATAAATCCTCAAAATTCCTTAAAAATGAGAATATATGAATGAACGTTATAAAAATCACACACGTGTTTAAAAAACCCTGATGTGGAGAAACTGCAGTGATGTTCAGAAGCAGAAATCACAAAAAGCAGGCGAGAACTCTGAACTTTAACAGGCTATTAGTTTCCAAAGATATTTATTTTTTTGTGTCTTGGTGGCTTCCCTCACTTGTCTTCTTCCAGCATGGACATTTAGTTTTTGAGAACTGCCTAGCTGACACAGATTTACCATAAAGTACCACACTGTTTGTATTTCTGAATGATCGATATAAATGAAGTCTAAGAACTATTCAGTGACTTGGAAATGGTCATGTTTTCATCCTTCAGCATTTCTCAAGAAAACTAGCTGTAAAAATTATTAATTAATTCTTACATTTAGAATAAACTGCCCTGTCCCAACCTTTTTTTTTCTTGGAAAATGCTGCAGGCCTTAAATGTAGTAATGGATATGGATGGATAATGGATAATGGGACAGGAATTTTTCTGTGGGAGTGGGACGGGACAGGAGTGAAAATCTACTCCTGTATCCTTCTCTGGCTGTGTTTGAAACTTTGCAAAGGACATCTTCCCTTGGTTGCATCACCAGTCACAGCTTCACGGTGCAGTGGAACAGAGAAGGACTTTGCTATGAAAACACAGATTGAATCTAGGCTCAAGTCTTGCACAGAGTAGAGATGGAGTTTCTTAAAAAGAAGATGTGAAATTTCAGTGACAATTTGCAAGAAGGCATATTGCACGGTCACTATTGGTCCATTACTGTGGCTCTGACATTCTTATTTATTCTGGAAATATCATGCTGTTGTTATTTGATTTAGGTGTATGACTCTGAAAGGGGATTATTTTGTGAAATTCTATTATAGAGTAGCCCAAATTTTGTTTTTGTTTGTTGTGTCTTCTGTTTTTAAATAGCATAAAGAATTTAAAATGTGTAAACGTTCAATGGTATTATTGACTGCCAATATATTTACATTAGAGTCTAAACTGCTTTCTAATTGCCTTTGTGTTCAAAAAGTCTGCACATAAAATAAAATCACTTTGCCTCTGCAACTCGGTGCTACTTTTTCAGGAAAAAGAAAGCTATGTTTAAGTGGATTAATGGTATTAGTCACCATGTTAACATCCAAACACTGATGTATTGCCATTGACAAGCTCTTATAGGTGTAAGGTTCTCTGCAGAAGCCTGCATTGTGAATGTTCGTATAAGATGATATTTCAAGGTTTGATGGAAGATGCATTCAGTTCAAAACTTAGATCAATGTATATAGACTATATATGTTCCAAAGCACTGTGCTGTGACCATCCAAGATCTTGTAATACAGAATATAACAAATCTAGAAACGTTTTTCTGTTATAGAATTTAGATAAATATATTATTTTATTAGGTGGGAAGTGGAAAACATCATCTCTGTTGTATATACTTTGAATTGAAAAGGCCATTCTGTGGAACTGTAAAAGCACTAAACTGATTCATTCCGATAAAAATGGTTCCCAGACATTTCCATTAGGCATAAACTGTTCTGAGACAGGAGTGGATACTGACAGCAGAGAACTGTTTTAGGTCGTGGGGGGGCGGGATTCTCACATGCATCTCTGGAGCACAGCGTCCCAGCAGGTCGATAAGAGCTGAATAGAAAGTCATGATGGCATGTCCCATGTGAACGAGGTCATCATCATTATCCTGCACAACATCTCTGTAACAAGACACAAACACAGCAGTCAAACCCAAATATCAACTGAGATCAATCACTAATGACTGAAAATAAGTAAGAGCTTAACTTGAAATAAATCAGGTCAAATTTATGATAGAAGATGACATGCTGTCAGAGCCGCAGTCATATCCCAAATAATCACATTCCGCATTAAGGCTGCACAATGCAGCTTAAAAGCAGTCAATTTTATTAATCCTTTTGATATTTTCAATGAATTTATTTAACTTCTCTTTACCCAAGACATTTTGATATGCCTTACTGCATTAATTACTGTTAACAAGCATAGAAATGATGCAGAACAGGCTTACACTTAACAAGGCAGTTTATTTCCTAAATCAATGTCATTTCAGGGCCACTGACATGGAGGGCTAGTAACTCTGTGTGTATGTGTAAGTATACTAACAGTCCGAACAGCAACCTTAAAAGCAACAGTATTTCAGCTACCAATGTAGAAAACCGCCTCATGCAAACAACAGACATGGCACACAGTCAAACAAAGGAGACCACAACGCACACTCTGATGTTGCAAAGTAAAGTCTTTTTTCATTGTCTGCTTCCAAGGTGAAGATTTTCAGAAACTCCACTTCAGTGTTTATGGTAGTTTTGCAAAAGATTCATTTTCAGGGACCTAAAACACAGTTTGTGTGTGGACAAAAAGCCAAAACACATAGTAAAACCTATGTTTTTTTTTGTTGTTGTTTTTTTTGTAAAATACCTGCGTACGTGTGTACAAGTTCTTAGATTTACTAGCTGCTTGTACATGGAGGGTAAAAGTGTTTGCTGCGATTCTGTGGTTCTTCTGCAATATACTACTGTGTTACATTGATACGTATATGATAGGGCAGCATCCTATCACATCATCGTGTAGTCTACAGCCGGCTTAAGACTTTTATGATGCATTTGTATGTTGGTTTACATCGCATTTTCTGTATCAAATCAAGTACTAATAAATTCAAACTGACAGTGTTAAGATGGACCGGTTGGTGGTGGAAGGTCCATCCACAGAAGGGTCCTCTGAGATACTGATGGCTTCATGCATGGCTGCTAGGAGCCCATTTCCCCCATCACCGCGCAAGGCAGGGCCAAAACACTCAGGCCGGCGAATCAGCAGCCTCAACACCAAGAAAGCATTCTCCTCGACACTCTCACCTGTAAGTCCAGGGAAGCATCAAGGAAAAATAGGGGTTATTAGTCGGCATGATGAAAATAGCATATTTGTTCCAAAGATCACATCTGGAAAGAGATATTCTCACTAAATTTATATGTCAGAAAATGAATTGTAACAAGCACATAATATTAATTGAATTACTATAACTACAACGCCAATTCCAATGAAGTTGGGATGTTGTGTAAAATGTAAATACAAACAGAATACAATGATTTGCAAATCCTCTTCAACTTATATTCAATTGAATACACCACAAAGACAAGATATTTAATGTTCAATCTGATAAACTTTGTTGTTTTTGTGCGAATATTTGCTCATTTTGAAATGGATGCCTGCAACACGTTTCAAAAAAGCTGGAACGGTGATATGTTTACCACTGTGTTACATCACCTTTCCTTCTAACAACACTCAAAATAAGCGTTTGGGAACTGAGGACACTAATTGTTGAAGCTTTGTAGGTGGAATTCTTTCCCATTTTTGCTTGATGTATGACTTCAGTTGTTCAACAGTCCGGGGTCTCCGTTGTCATATTTTGTGCTTCATAATGTGCCACACATTTTTAATGGGTGACAGGTCTGGACTGCAGGCAGACCAGTCTAGTACCTGCACTCTTACTATGAAGCCACGCTGTGTAACACGTGCAGAATGTAGCTTGGCAATGTCTTGCTGAAATACGCAGAGACGTCCCTGAAAAAGACGTTAGTTGGATGGCAGCATGTGTTGCTCCAAAACTTGGATGTACCTTTCAACATTGATGGTGCCATCACAGATGTGTAAGTTGTCCATGCCATGGGCACTGACACACCTCATACATCACAGATGCTGGCCTTTGAACTTTGCACTGGGGTAATTCTATGGTAACGGAATTACAATGCCGGGAAAATCCAGCCATATTTTAGCTCCCCATTAAAAATGTGCTCCGACTGTAATTCCGTTACCATAGAATCGCCCACTGGTAACAATCTGGATGGTCTTTTTCCTCTTTTGTCTGAAGGACACAACGTCCATGATTTCCAAAAACAATCTGAAACGTGGACTTATCAGACCACAGCACACTTTTCCACTTTGCATCTGTCCATTTCAAATGAGCTCGGGTCCAGAGAAGGTGGCGGCGTTTCTGGATGTTTTGATGTATGGCTTTCGCTTTGCATGGTAGCGTTTTAACTTGCACTTGTAGATGTAGCGACAAACTGTGTTAACTGACAATGGTTTCTGAAATGTTCCTGAGCCCACTCGGTAAGATCCTTTACACAATGATGTTAGTTTTTAATGCAGTGCTGCCTGAGGGATCGAAGGTCACGGCCATTCAATGTTGGTTTTCGGCTTTGCCGCTTACATGTCGAAAGTTCTCCAGATTCTCTGAATCTTCTGATTATATTATGGACTGTAGATGATGGAAACCCTAAATTCCTTGCAAATGAACATTAAGAAACATTGTTCTTAAACTGTTGGACAATTTTTGTTCACAAAGTGGTGATCCTCGCCCCATCTTTGCTTTGGGGATGCTATTTTTATACCCAATCCTGACACTCACCTGTTTCCAATTAGGTGTTCTTTGAGCATTCATCAACTTTCAGTCTTTTGTTGCCCTGTCCCAACTTTTTTGAAACGTGCTGTAGGCATCCATTTCAAAATGAGCAAATACTTGCACAAAAACAATAAAGTTTATCAGTTTGAACATTAAATATCTTGTCTTTGTGGTGTATTCAAATGAATATAGGTTGAAGAGGATTTGCAAATCATTGTATTCTGTTATTTACATTTTACATAACGTCCCAACTTCATTGGAATTGGGGTTGTACAATGTAGATCCAGCTAAAAGTCACACAGAAGCATGTGCTAAGGAAATCCAACACCACTCAGCTTAAGTGTCAACACCTACAAGGTCAATTTGAACTGGTGTCTTCTCTGTGCCACTTCAAAGTGAAGAAAATCAATAATAGAGTGAATTACTTGGAACGAAAATAGCTTTCTTAAATCAGGAACATCAGAAAACAATGGAGTCTCTTACTGTCTTTTACCTTTACATTTCCCTGTTAGCATTTCTAAAATAAAGCAAAAATTAAAGCCTCACAACAAATTACACATATGGTCTTGGTAAAAAGTACAACACAAATAAAAAGTTGTTACTCATCATAAAAGAGCTCTTAACATTTTAACGTGTGAAAATTTATCACTGTAATTAATGGCTGAGATAAGTGTTAAAATAGTGAATGGCTGAAAAAAAGAACACATAAAAACTAAATAATTGTTACAATAACTGTTGTAAATTTCTTGTAAATTTTCCCCTTCACTCTTGCTGATATTCTTCAGTCACAAATCACTCCTGCCACCTTTCTCCACCCACCCCACCTGCACTCTCTTCTTCACCTCTCATCACACTCTCCATTACTTTGGACAGTTGACCTCAAGTATTTTAAACTCATCTACTTTCACCACGTCTCCTCCTTGTAACCACACTATTCCACTGGGCTCCCTCTCATTCACACACAAGTACTCAGTCTTGCTCCTACTGACTTTCATTCCCCTGCTCTCCAGAGCATATTGGTAAATATTCTCTGGCACTTATACTTTAACATTTCTGCTGTGTTGTTTTCATAATAACAATACATTTTATTTCAAGTCACCCAAGGTCACCTTACAAAAAGTAGAGAATATATATATATATATATATATATATATATATATATAGCTTCATATAGCTTAACATCCTGTTTCTGACCTGTCAGTTTTATGCGTTTCCACACTTCTGTGTTTGATAACTTGGTGGCATATGTAATTGCTGTTAAAGCATTCCCTCATCAGCAGATTGTGTAGGTTCATCCTGCTCTCACATTACCATTATTTCCAGTGTTTTGCCTTCCTGTTACAGACCTTTGTTGCCGTCCCGCATTCCTGAATTTTACCTGTTGTTTTGGATTGATCTGTTGGGATAAGAAATCTGTTAACTTTTTGCCTGTTAATAGATAAGCCCCTGCTGCCTCCCTTAGAAAGAATGTTACCTGATCACCCATGTCCCTGGCCTATTGCCTGTTAAAAGGAGGTGGTGGCATAACGGCTTGCACATTGGACTGGGACGCCAGCAATTCGGGCTCGCTTCCCAATTACAGCCACGCTCCCAACTGGCACTCTTAACAATAGTGCTGGGGAGGAGTGAGAGACATGTGTCGTGGGCCCTTCTGGAAATAAGTCCTTCGTTGAGACTTTCGTTGGTTACCCACATTAAATAGGAGAACCTCAACCTCAAAGACTTAAGCTTGTCTTCAGAAGCTTACCAGCTACTAAAGTGTAACTTTTGTGTGGACAATAAATGTGCTTTTTCTTTCCATTGTTGTAGTTCTCTGCTTTAGGGTAGCAAACCTTTACACATTGGAGGTGTGCAGCTTGCAGCTTTTAATGCACTGACTTATTCTTTGACTTCTCACACCATCTAAAACCCCCTGCAGTGGCAGCGTGGCAAGCAGGGTATTGCCTTCACTGGTGTGTGCGGACAAGATAACTCAAAAATGGCTGAACAGATTTCAATCAGAATTGGTGAAAATATTATTTGGGTAGATATCTAGAGTTGATTAGATTCTGGAGTGGTGTGGTCAAAGTCAAGGAAAACATAGCCGGAAAAACCCTTTTTTGTACATCTCAACAACCAAGAAGCCAAGGTACAGTAGTGTTCAGAATAATAGTAGTGCTATGTGACTAAAAAGATTAATCCAGGTTTTCAAGGTACAGTAGTGTTCAGAATAATAGTAGTGCTATGTGACTAAAAAGATTAATCCAGGTTTTGAGTATAGTTCTTATTGTTTCATGGGAAACAAGGTACCAGTAGATTCAGTAGATTCTCACAAATCCAACAAGACCAAGCATTCATGATATGCACATTCTTAAGGCTATGAAATTGTGCTATTAGTAAAAAAAGTAGAAAAGGGGGTGTTCACAACAATAGTAGTGTGGCATTCAGTCAGTGAGTTTGTCAATTTTGTGGAACAAACAGGTGTGAATCAGGTGTCCACTATGTAAGGATGAAGCCAGCACCCGTTGAACATGCTTTTCTCTTTGAAAGCCTGAGGAAAATGGGACGGTCACGACACTGTTCAGAAGAACAGCGTAGTTTGATTAAAAAGTTGATTGGAGAGGGGAAAACTTATACACAGGTGCAAAAAATTATAGGCTGTTCATCTACAATGATCTCCAATGCTTTAAAATGGACAAAAAAACCACAGACACGTGGAAGAAAATGGAAAACAACCATCAAAATGGATAGCGGAATAACCAGAATGGCAAAGGCTCACCCATTGATCAGCTCCAGGATGATCAAACACAGTCTGGAGTTACCTCTAAGTGCTGTGACAGTTAGAAGACGCCTGTGTGAAGCTAATTTATTTGCAAGAATCCCCCGCAAAGTCCCTCTGTTAAATAAAATACATGTGCAGAAGAGGTTACAATTTGCCAAAGAACACATCAACTGGCCTAAAGAGAAATGGAGGAATATTTTGTGGACTGATGAGAGTAAAATTGTTCTTTTTGGGTCCAAGGGCCGCAGACAGTTTGTGAAACGACCCCAAACTCTGAATTCAAGCCACAGTTCACAGTGAAGACAGTGAAGCATGGTGGTGCAAGCATCATGATATGGGCATGTTTCTCCTACTATGGTGTTGGGCCTATATATCACATACCAGGTATCATGGATTAGTTTGGATATGTCAAAATACTTGAAGAGGTCATGTTGCCTTATGCTGAAGAGGACATGCCCTTGAAATGGGTGTTTCAACAAGACAATGACCCCAAGCACACTAGTAAATGAGCAAAATCTTGGTTCCAAACCAACAAAATGAATGCCTCTCAGATGTGAAGAAATCATGAGAACTGTGGTTATACAACTAAATACTAGTTTAGTGATTCACAGGATTGCTAAATAAGCAATTTGAACATAATAGTTCTGGGTTTGTAGCGTCAACAGCAGATGCTACTATTATTGTGAACACCCCCTTTTCTACTTTTTTTTTACTAATAGCCCAATTTCATAGCCTTAAGAGTGTGCATATCATGAATGCTTGGTCTTGTTGGATTTGTGAGAATCTACTGAATCTACTGGTACCTTGTTTCCCATGTAACAATAAGAAATATACTCAAAACCTGGATTAATCTTTTTAGTCACATAGCACTACTATTATTCTGAACACTACTGTAGATGATCTCAAGCATATTTTGTTTCACAAAATATTTGTGACTGATTGGTATGAATGACTTCATAATAAAGACACAGAGAAGTCATGTGATCAAGTCATGCAAAGTCAAAAACACAAATACAGATATATGTATATTTATTCTCTATCTCCCTCCCCCTCAGTTATGCCTTCTAAACTGATTTCCATGAATTCCCAAATAAAGTAGCACTTGCACATCCAGTATTTTGACATCTTGTCCTTCTGGGATGTTTTCAGACCACAGTATCATTAATGCATAAGGTTGAGTTACCATTGCAGAAGACAGCAAAACGCAGGAAATCCAGGTAACGCTCCCCCTCTACTGGGTTCCATCCAATATCAGGATAGCCTTTAGCCACCAACAGTGGGCAGCTCTGCAGACCACAGCCAGCAAGATACTGAACCACCTACACATCATATGTTATTTGATTAGATACAATCACATTACATAACCTATCTCATCAGGTAACAGGGTAATTACCACTACAAATCACACGTGACAGTTGAAAAGTGTCTACAAACATCACAAACCAATTACAGACTTTATACAATATCATTTTTATTTGCTCATTATTTTGGACCATATTCAAGCTAACTTTTTTGTTCCCTGATTAGCTTTTCAAGCAACTTTTAAAACCATTAGTGGCCCAACAAGCTTCCACCGGATTTAGATCTGCTAACTTTAGGTCAGTTAACATGTTTTTGAATAAAATTTGATTGTCAAAAATGTAAAACCCTAAATCATTCATGCTTGTTCCTGATCGAGCTTATACACTAATCCATAAGCAAAATTGACACATCACGTGAAATCAACAAACATCACCTCAAGGGAGATGGAGGAGCAGAAGGTCAAACCAGACTACAAGTATTGATTACATGACTTAAAAAAATTGTTTATTTTATTTCTTAAGATTTATTATGTGTTTAATGCTTTCTGTACAATACAGATATTTATCAGTAGTTTCCATTCAATGTTGAATAGAAACTGCTGCTTATTTAACTTGTTCATACATCTTGATCATCTTGGAATACTAAAGTTTTTTTTAAGTTTCAGCTCTTTAGACCCATTTTTTCAGGGTTTTAGACCCCCCCCCCCCCCCAAAAAAACAAGACAAAGCAAAATTCATATAATACAGCTCGCTGTTGGTGGTAGGTAAATGTATGAGCGGTTTAACGGATCCGTATCAGTTTTTTCACAGTTTTCAGTTTGTTGATTCGAGGTTATCAAAGCTAACTGTTAGGGTAGTTGTGCCCACCACTACATATTAGCAAATCATTATTTCCCTTGGTGTTGGAAAACAACAGATGTTGGCACAGATGTTACAAAGAATTGATGATATTAGCAGAAATGGAGCATCTGGAACCTCATGAGAAGAGACATAAACTGAAGTGATTAATGATATTGGTATCTGTATCCTGTTGGGAACAAGTGTGATCTCAAAAGGAAATGGGTCGGGAGTCATGGTTAATGAAACATGGCTTTTGAGGACGGCACATTATATGAGCTCACATTACCTTTGCTAAGTCAGCTTCACTGAGCACTAAAGCCAGTTCATTATTATCCATAACAGAGGCTGCAGCCACATCCAGAGGAGTGGCCCCACGCATGGACGGAGACGCTAAGAGACAAAACATAAACAATCACATCTCAACGTGATACACAATGTATCATCTCAGGCTGTGGGGGGGTTCATATCCTGGCAAGGGGGCATAACACCATCATACGGTTATTGCATCCTAGGCTAAATAAATTATCCACACCAGGAGCAACAATGTTCTTCTCCACTTCCTTTAAGGGAACTAATGTCCACACAAGGCATTCAACCAGCTGGCACAGTAAGATTTGTATCTGTGTAATTCACAGCAATAAATTTTCACTTACCCACTTTTGAGACGCTTATAATGTTTGATTCTTGCAGACTATGTCAAAGGTATGAACAGAAACATCCAACACTATGATATTGTACTTAACACAACACTACAAATCCATGATTTCATAAAAGTGCTGAGGGTTGACCATCTCAGAACAACCTACAAATGTAAATGGGATAAACGAAGGACTGTAAATACTTCAGGATGTTTTATATACTGATTTATCAGTGACTGCACACAGCAGATGTACAACAGATGTTTCATTGTTTTCTATAAGGGGATAAAGGAAAATTCCACCAAAGCTGGTTGTGAAAGCAGCAGTCACACACCACAATGGTACGTGCTGTCAGAATTTTTAAATTTGAACTTGTCTACCCAGATGCTTTGAATATATTGAGGCTGGGTATACTCCCAAAACCACTGTACCACATAAAACATACTAAAATAATACACAAAATTCATAAATACCCCACATTTTCGTCAGCTAGAACGCTGCAGTGGACATCACAGACAATAAGCTAGTGCAACCTCTGGCCGAAAAAAAGGGGCAATTGTCTTATTATTGTTGTTATTCGAATCCTAAACCTAATGCACACTGTTTTAAATGTTAAATGAAAAAACAGCCATTGTGTTTAGAAATTCACAGATGCTCAAATATCAGGCTTAACATTTATTATCATATGAAATGCATTATGAGAATACTTTAAATGATGGGTAAAGACAGACACCATGAGATTGAACTATTTAGTGCAGAGACACTGAGTTTTATATTAGATAAACAGGAAACATTTTCACAGAGGAAATTACGCTTTTACGTCACATAAAGTTGACAGGACACAGTCGAGCTTCCTGTGTCAATATAAATCACGCAAAAATGTTTTCTGTCTTTCAGTACATAGGTTCATCAGACTTACCAGTCCAACATTGCTGTTTTCCAACAGGTAGCTAAGGTTGTCAAACATTGCCCCCTGATTGTGATGGCTGATGCGGCAAAAATAACACAGAAATCGACAGCAACTGGCCACCGTTTTGGGAAAGGTAATCTCCTACCAGAAGAACAGAAAAGCAATATTTCATGAAAGGTAAAGGTGAAGACACACCGTACATGCAGCTCAGGAAATCGACCACTTGCACGATTTGCACGATGTCATTTACACAACTCCCAACTTCATTGGGAAGTTGTGTAAAATGTTAATACAAACAGAATACAATGATTTGCAAATCCTCTTCAACCTATATTCAATTGAATACACCACAAAGACAAGATATTTAATGTTCACACTGATAAACTTTATTGTTTTTGTTCAAATATTTGCTCATTTTGAAATGGATGCCTGCGACGCGTTTCAAAAAAGCTGGGACAGTGGTATGTTTACCACTGTGTTACATCACCTTTCCTTCTAACAACACTCAATAAGCATTTGGGAACTGAGGACACTAATTGTTGAAGCTTTGTAGGTGGAATTCTTTCCCATTCTTGCTTGATGTACAACTTCAGTTGTTCAACAATCCAGGGTCTCCATTGTCGTATTTTGCGCTTCATAATGCGCCACATATTATCAATGGGTGACAGGTCTGGACTGCAGGCAGGCCAGTCTAGTACCTGCACTCTTTTACTAGAAAGCCACACTGTTGTAACACGTGCAGAATGTGGCTTGGCATTGTCTTGCTGAAATAAGCAGAGACGTCCCTGAAAAAGACATTGCTTGGATGGCAGCATGTGTTGCTCCAAAACCTGGATGTACCTTTCAGCATTGATGGTGCCATCACAGATGTGTAAGTTGCCCATTCCATGGGCACTAACACCCCCCATACTATCACAGATGCTGGCTTTTGAACTTAATGCTGGTAACAATCTGGATGGGCTTTTTCCTCTTTTGTCTGGACGACACGACGTCCATGATTTCCAAAAAGAATTTGAAATGTGGACTCATCAGACCACAGCACACTTTTCCACTTTGTGTCTGTCCATTTCAAATGAGCTCGGGTCCAGAGAAAGCAGCGGCGTTTCTGGATGTTGTTGATGTATGGCTTTCGCTTTGCATGGTAGAATTTTAGCTTGCACTTGTAGATGTAGCGACGAACTGTGTTAACTGATAATGGATTTCTGAAGTGTTCCTGAGCCCACACGGTAAGATCCTTTACACAATGTCGGTTTTTACTGCAGTGCCACCTGAGGGATCGAAGGTCACGGGCATTCAATGCTGATTTTTGGCCTTAGCGCTTACATGAAGAAAGTTCTCCAGATTCTCTGAATCTTCTGATTATGGACTGTAGATGATGGAATCCCTAAATTCCTTGCAATTGAATGTTGAGAAACATTGTCCTTACACTGTTGGACTATTTTTTTCATGCAGTTGTTCACAAAGTGGTGATCCTCGCCCCCTCTTGCTTGTGAATGGCTGAGACTTTTGGGGATGCTCCTTTATACCCAATCATGTCACTCACAGTTAGTGTCCTCAGTTCCCAAATGCTTACTGAGTGTTGTTAGAAGGAAAGGTGAGTAACACAGTGATAAACATACCACTGTCCCACTTTTTTGAAATGTGTTGCAGGCATCCATTTCAAAATGAGCAAATATTTGCACAAAAACAAAGGTTAATCAGTTTGAACATTAAATATCTTGTCTTGTGGTGTATTCAATTGAACATAGGTTGAAGAGGATTGCAAATCATGTATTCTGTTTTCATTTACATTTTACAGAACATCCCAACTTCATTGGAATTGGAGTTGTAAATGGTGGCACTTGTGAAACTCAACTTTTGTCTTGTCCAACAGCTGATATTTTTGGGGTTAAACACATTTGCACTTACAGTATGACCACTGTACAATGTATGAACTCCACCTTTGACTCGCCTTCTCCTAGGACATTGACCATCACCTCCATCACTGTCTCATGCATCCCCAGTGTCCTCATTAGGTTGGGGTGCTGGTAGAAAACTTTATTGTTCATGATGTCACTGTACATTCAATGTGACAGATGTGAGAAAACTTACAGAGGAAGTTGAGATTGAAATATATCACAGGTTAATGAATATGAATTATATAAGCTAACATTAATCAAGATGTGTCAAAAAATATTCCTTCTGTACCTTAGTCTTCTGATTATTAGCTTTTCCTCTTCTTTGCCCATACGAACACTCAGGAGGGAACGAATTGCCCAAGGATGACAAGAGAGCCTAGTGTCTTCGACTGAAGTCTGGTTTTATCGTATAGGTTCTGCAGAGGGTCCTTCCATTGGCCTGAAAGACCCTGATACTGACGGTGGAGCAATGAAAAAATAGTCTGAACCAGTTGAGGGTGCTGCATCTCAGTCTCTTGAGCCCATCGCAACACTGTCTCTGAGATCAGGTTGTTGAAGGATTCTAAAGACAAACCAGGTGAAAGTGAAAAAGGCACAGATCAAATCTGTGTATCATTTGTTGTAAAACGCTTAGGTGCTGATTTACCTCCAGGTGGGTGTGTGTAAAAATGTGCACAAAGTCCGTAGCACCCACAATTAATGCGTTATCCACTAACAGCACACACTGAGGATTGCATCTTTTTTAAATGTGCAAAGTAAACATATATTGCCCATTTAACCATTTTACCTTTGTGAATATGCAGTTTGGGGTTTGTCCACCCAATGTGAAAAATTTGGGCATTGAACATTCTAATAGGTGACGTGTGCATATGCAACACATTTAGTCATGTTAAAAGCAATTTCAGTGACTGAGATTGTATCTGTAATTTAGCTTGTTCAAAAACTTCAGGCTAACTTGACCCATGCAAATCAATGCAGGCACGGATAAATCAGATTCATAGTCATTCCCAGTGACCCTGTTGAGGTATGCATTTCTTTAATTTTCACCCATAATCTTCTTTAAGACAGAAAAAATTAATTAAATGTGGCGACTATCATGTCTACCTTTGTAATAGAAATATAAGTGGAAAGTACTGTGCATGTCTGACCAGCACAATCCCTGTGCATTGTTGCACAGGGAAGCTGTCAGCACCACAGTCTATGGTCAGGACCGTGTACAGAAGCCATGGACAGCCACCTTATAAAAGCATGCACAAATGATTGTCATTCCATTTTATGTTCTCTATGATTATGTGACAGTGAAGAGAATATTAACATTGAACTGAAACGCATCCCATTGTGGAAACACATATTTGAAGACAGTCACCTTAACACCAGTGCTAAATTGGACTTGTGCCAAAACACTGCACATCACATGACAAACCAATTTCAAGCACATTCATTAGAATTGGCAAAATGTTTAATAAATTACATTTTCAGTTAATATGTGTGTTTGCGCATAGCTCCAAGTGGCTGACTGAATTTAATTTTGTGTTTATGTCATTAACACATGCAAAATCCTAATTTATATTGTATTTTCTCTGAGCTCTTAGTAAAATCATGTTTTTCTTTTACCATCCAAGCTAGTGCACATTTATATGCATCAGATTCTGAACTAAAGCTCACATATCAGATCGCACATGAAATATCAGATCTCCTGCAGACAGTAGATTAAACAGTAGACTTTTCTGAGTGATGAAATGCAATACTGATGCAAAACATTAGTTCTGGTATACTGAAAAATTAAAGTGAAAAAGAAGGAAAAGTCTTGAAACTTTTATAAAAAAAAAAAATCCATGCACTTACTAGGATGCCTCAGCCTGCACTCCCCTCCTTTGACAGATGCACTCTTCCATCCAGTCACTCGGATCAATAGATAGAGAAGTCGTTCTTTTAGCGATACTTCAAAATCCTCTTCTTCCTCTGAGTCAATATCCAATTCGATGCCTGCCCAACAGCAGTACAATAAATTAAGCCTCTCTTTTTGTACAAAATGCTTTCCACATACATATTTAACACTTGCACAGCCAAGTGAGGACTTGAAATAAAACAGTTGAAGAAAGACAGTATTCCAACCACAGTGTCTGTTCAGGAGATGATGGAAGTCTTGCAGGAGTTGTCTGATTTCCACTGGACATGGGCAATGCTCCTGCTCTTCATCCTCTCTGAAGCTCAGCAGCATGTTGATCTGAAGAAAGGAAGCAGATAACACAAAAGTTTTTGTTTTTTTTTACAATTATAAGTGCCATTGTGAACTGTAATGAAGCAACGTTTCTTTCACAAAGATGACAAAGACATTATTAATCCAGTTGTGCAATGAAATTATACATATACACAAACTTTACACACACACACACACACATATATATATATATATATATATATATATATACATATATACATACACATATATATACATACACATACGAGGTCTGTTAGAAAAGTATCCGACCGTTTTATTTTTTTCAAAAACCATATGGATTTCAATCACGTGTGATTGCATCAGCCAAGCTTGAACCTTCATGCGCATGCGTGAGTTTTTTCACGCCTGTCGGTTGCGTCATTCGCCTGTGAGCAGCTTTGTGTGAGCACTGGTCCACACCTCTCGTCGTTTTTTATTGCAAATAAATGTCTGAACGATTTGGATCTTTGCTGTATCAATTTTTTTCCAGAAACTGTGAGAGACCTCCAGTGGACACCGTTCGGAAAATTAATATGGCTTCAGGGACGATTTGTGGGGATTACACAGATTAAGGAGTGTTACTGCCGCTTTAAGGACGGCCCACAGCGTCTGAGAGCGCGCTGCGCTCCGAGCGCCGATCGACAGGCTCAAACCGCGCTGAAACAACCAGATCATTTCCAATGTGAAGGCTTTGTTGATCCGGGACGTCGTCTGACTTTCACAAAAAGGCAGGAGACGTGGACATCAGCACTTTTTCGGCACATTCCACTGTTACAGGAGTTTTTTTCATGGAAAGAAAAGCGAAGCGTGTCGCTCATGGCGCGGACAAAACCACCTCCGTGTTGGTCTCACAGGACGGCTTTGAGATGGTTTTCAGACAGCTTCTGGTTGCTTTTCAGTTGTGTGACTATACGAGAAATTGAGCATGAGCTGGACATGCCCCAACATGTCCTGTGAGGCTTCATCACAGCGTTGCTTTGCGCCATGCCGCTCCACCGCGACGCAAAAATTGATGCAGCAAAGCTCCAAATCGTTCAGACATTTATTCGCAATAAAAAAAACGACGAGAGGGTGGACCACTACTCACACAAAGCCTGCTCACAGGCGAATGACGCAACCGACAGGCGTGAAAAAACTCACGCATACGCACGAAGGTTCAAGCTTGGCTGATGCAATCACACGTGATTCAAATCCATATAGTTTTTGAAAAAAATAAAAAGGTCGGATACTTTTCTAACAGACCTTGTATATATACATACACACACATATATATATATATATATATACATACATACACATATATATACATATACCGTATTTTCCGGACTATAAGTCGCACTTTTTTACATGTTTTGGCCGGGGGTGCGACGTATACTCCGGTGCGACTTATAAATGAAAAATATACCGGTAGGATCTCAATTAATTTACTGTAACAAAACAATTTTACGTGACAGAGTCGATCTATGTTTTAAAATGGCCACCGGAAAAGGAAATGCAATGCATCATGGGCACTGTAGTATGACGGCCATCCTATAGTTCACGCTGGTCGCGATAACCAATCAGAGAACAGAACTTTGGATGCGTATTCCTCACCTCACCCACAGCGTGTGAAGCTGACAAACACGGTGCTTGCTGTTATTCCGGCATGGCGAACAGAACAGCTTCAACCCTTGGATATCAGTGTGAGCAGAGTGTTTAAGTTGACGCTGAGAGCTGTGTGGGAGCATTGGGTGAGCGACGGCGGAGGATTAGGGTGTGCACTTGGAAGGAGCTGGCGTCGATGATTGTGAAAAGCGTTTGAAGCAGACGAACATGGTGTTTATTCCGGGACGGCTAACAAAACAGCTTCAACCCTTGGATATCAGTGTGAGCAGAGTTGACGCTGAGAGCTGCATGGGAGCACTGAGCGACGGTGGAGGATTAGCGTCTGCACTTGGAAGGCGCTGGATCGACACCGCTGGGTGGTCATGAGCTGCACAGGTAGGTGCTGCATGGTTCGGCTCGCAATGTGGTCCGCAAAATACAAACATATCCGTAGGTAAAATGCAGCTCACGAGAGGGCACTCAAGGCTTGTGTGACTGTTCCTGCGACTTCTGACTACCATAGAAAAATAAAAATTTAACGTTACTGATAACTTAACAAGACAACGGAGAAGGCCCGAAAAAATGCCACCAAAAAGAAAATCATACTCTGCAGATTACAAGTTGCGACTGGTGAAATATGCAT
Source organism: Thalassophryne amazonica (assembly GCF_902500255.1). NCBI lineage: Eukaryota > Metazoa > Chordata > Actinopteri > Batrachoidiformes > Batrachoididae > Thalassophryne > Thalassophryne amazonica. The sequence continues at coordinate 25,402,914 of NC_047115.1, read as the reverse complement.
CCGAAAACGGTAGCCGTCACAATATTATCATCTGAACTTTTCATGTTAACATACCTGTATGTCCATGGAACTTATAGTCCAGTGGACCTTATTTATGGTTTATTTTTCTTTATAATGGATAAAGTGGCTGGTGCGACTTATACTCCGGTGTGACTTATTTATGGTTTGTTTTTCTTTATAATGGATAAAGTGGCTGGTGCGACTTATACTCCGGTGCGACTTATAGTCCGGAAAATACGGTATACATATATATATACACTCAACAAAAATATAAATGCAACACTTTGGTTTTGCTCCCATTTTTGTATGAGATGAACTCAAAGATCTAAAACTTTTTCCACATACACAATATCACCATTTCCCTCAAATATTGTTCACAAACCAGTCTAAATCTGTGATAGTGAGCACTTCTCCTTTGCTGAGATAATCCATCCCACCTCACAGGTGTGCCATATCCAGTGTTGCCACAGTTACTTTGAAAAAGTAACTTAGTTTACTTTACTGATTACTCAATTGTAAAAGTAACTAAGTTAGATTACTAGTTACTTTTTTAGTTACTTTTCCCAGCTGCCGACAACAACCCTCTGCCACCTCAACATGACAATGATACCTGTTTTGCCAAAACTCACTTTATAGTACCCTTCTTGACTTCAATGAAAATAAATACTTGTTTATAAAAAGTAAAATAAAGACGTCTTTCTTGACCTCATATTTAACTGTTGACAGCACTGTAACAGTAAAACTTGCAATTTCGAGCCTACATTGTTTATAAAGGTAACTATTAAATTCTAACATTTTTCTAACATTTAAATTCTCTCTAAACATTTTACTTGTCAAAATTATTATTTTAAGCAATATTAGTTGTAGTAAAAAATGGCTTCAAAATTGCACCTTTAATCTAGGGGTGTTGTGAGGGGGGCACATCCTTGCCCCACGCCCCCATTCCATCTAGATTCGCCCCTGCTTTGGCGTTTGAGCACAAAGAATGGATAACATTCATTTATGCAGTAAACATGACCAGATTTACAGGTAAGAAAGTTTTATTGCGTTTTCACATCATGTGGTCCTCAGAAAGAGAGTTTAGGTGCATTTGAGTGGAAAATAGTGTTAGTTGTTGACGCGTCGCGGAGGATCAGCTGTTTTTAACGACCAGATACAGAGCGGCTCAGCTCAGAATTCTAAATAAAGGAGGAAAAAAAGTATAAAAATGTCTTTGTAAAGTTCAGTGCAGGTGTGCTGATCACCGTGCTTTAAGAGGTGAGGACGAGTCGAGCAGCTGCAAAAAACCGCGGATTAAAAGCTCACAGCTCACTGAAAGTGGGCAGTTCAGTCGAACCCCGACCTCCTGACCACGGACCAAGTTTAATGCTGTTATCGACCCACAATGAAAAATAATAGTAACGCACAGTGACATGGAGAAGTAACTTTAATCTGATTACTGATTTGGAAAGATTAACGCGTTAGATTACTCGTTACTAAAAAAAAGTGGTCAGATTAGAGTAACGCGTTACTAACGCGTTACCGGCATCACTGGCCATATCAAGATGCTGATTAGACACCATGATTAGTGCACAGGTGTGCCTTAGACTGTCCACAATAAAAGGCCACTCTGAAAGGTGCAGTTTTATCACACAGCACAATGCCACAGATGTCACACAAGATTTGAGGGAGCGTGCAATTGGCATGCTGACAGCAGGAATGTCAACCAGAGCTGTTGCTCGTGTATTGAATGTTCATTTCTCTACCATAAGCCGTCTCCAAAGGCGTTTCAGAGAATTTGGCAGTACATCCAACCAGCCTCACAACCGCAGACCACGTGTAACCACACCAGCCCAGGACCTCCACATCCAGCATGTTCACCTCATTGATCGTCTGAGACCGGCCACTCGGACAGCTGCTGAAACAATCAGTTTGCATAACCAAAGAATTTTTGCACAAACTGTCAGAAACCGTCTCAGGGAAGCTCATCTACATGCTCGTCGTCCTCATCGGGGTCTCGACCTGACTCCAGTTCGTCGTCGTAACCGACTTGAGTGGGCAAATGCTCACATTTGCTGGCGTTTGGCACGTTGGAGAGGTGTTCTCTTCACGGATGAATCCCGGTTCACACTGTCCAGGGCAGATGGGAGACAGCGTGTGTGGCGTTGTGTGGGTGAGCGGTTTTCTGATGTCAATGTTGTGGATCGAGTGGCCCATGGTGGCGGTGGGGTTATGGTATGGGCAGGTGTCTGTTATGGATGAAGAACACAGGTGCATTTTATTGATGGCATTTTGAATGCACAGAGATACCGTGACGAGATCCTGAGGCCCACTGTTGTGCCATACATCCAAGAACATCACCTCATGCTGCAGCAGGATAATGCACGGCCCCATGTTGCAAGGATCTGTACACAATTCTTGGAAGCTGAAAATGTCCCAGTTCTTGCATGGCCGGCATACTCACCGGACATGTCACCCATTGAGCATGTTTGGGATGCTCTGGACCGGCGTATACGACAGCGTGTAACAGTTCCTGCCAATATCCAGCAACTTCGCACAGCCATTGAAGAGGAGTGGACCAACATTCCACAGGCCACAATTGACAACCTGATCAACTCTATGCGAAGGAGATGTGTTGCACTGCATGAGGCAAATGGTGGTCACACCAGATACTGACTGGTATCCCCCCCCAATAAAACAAAACTGCACCTTTCAGAGTGGCCTTTTATTGTGGGCAGTCTAAGGCACACCTGTGCACTAATCATACATATACACATATACATATACAAGGTCTATTAGAAAAGTATCCAACCTTATTATTTTTTTCAAAAACCATATGGATTTGAATCACGTGTGATTACATCAGACATGCTTGAACCCTCGCGGGCATGCAAGAGTTTTTTCACGCCTGTCGGTTACGTAATTCGCCTGTGGGCAGTCTTTGAGTGAGGAGTCGCCCACCCTCTCATCGATTTTTTCATTGTTTAGGAATGGCTCAGAGACTGCTGCATGGTTTGATCAAAGTTTTTTCAAAACTGTAAGGCACAACTGAGTGGACACCATTCGATAAATTCAGCTGGTTTTTGGGAAAAAGTTTAACGGCTGATGAGAGATTTTGGTCTGGTAGTGTCGCCGTAAGGACGGCCCACGGTGCCTGATGGCGATCTGCGCTTCGAGGCGGCAGCGTCTCACCGTTTCAAGTTGAAAACTCCACATTTCAGCTTCTGTTGACCCAGTAAGTCGTCAAAGAACAGAGAACTTTCAGAAGAAGTCGGCATGAGGAGTTTATTCGGACATTCCATTGTTAACGGACATTTTGTAATGAAAGAATGTGCGGGCAGAGTCGCATGTCGGGCCGGACACGACCGCGGGGGGTCACGATAGGAAAAACACCTCCGTTGGAAACCTTAACGGGCAAGTTGGAACATGCCCAAGCTGTTAAACTCACGCATGCGCACGAGGGTTCAAGCATGATTGGTGTAATCGCACGTCATTCAAATCCATATAGTTAAAAAAAATAAAAGGGTCGGTTTATTATCTAATAGACCTCGTATATATATACACACACATACATATATATATATACACACATACATATATACACATACATATATACACATATACATACATATATATGGGTGATTCTTTAACTACGGCACTATTGGCCTTGTAAATGTAATTTCCACCACACCATTGCCTTACAATATAAAGCGCCTTGGGGCAACTGTTTGTTGTGATTTGGCGCTATATACATGTGCTCTGATGTCACTGTTTATTTCCATAGAAACTACCCAAACAATCTTTCATACAAACTGTTTAGGGACATTACAGTGTTGTGGTGGAAATTACGGCAATAGTGTGGGACAACTACATTTTGTTTAAAAAAAATCACAACAGTTGTATGACATTGAATACCCCAATTAGGTTTTGATTATTTTACTGATATTTTATTCCGAGATATTTTAAAACATTACAAAAAACGTTTCTTTACCATTCATTTTTATCATTGAAGATCAAAAGTCTGGGTGTGGGACAAGCACAAAACGGCAATATTTGCATATAATGACGCTGAAAAAAGATGAAAAAGTCATCATAGACTACTAGAACAAATTTCTTAACACACTATCATTGTAACGATAACTATAAAAGTGTGAAATTTCCCCTTTTTTCTGTTTTTCATACAATATGATCAAAGGACATAATAAGTGCCCGTAGTCTAAGAATCACCCATATATATATATATATATATATATATATATATATATATATATATATATATATAAACAGATATTTATTTTGCAATCATTCAAGAGACATCCATCCTAGAATGCACAGACTGAAACAGCAGCAACCACTTTAATTGCCTCAGCTAACGTTTGTAATTGAATCTGAGTCCATTCGACCTGCTCCTGTGGAGGTGAGCGGAATTCCTTGGTCTTGCGGGCTGTGAGGGCAGCAGACATGTTAAGTGCCTGCATGACCTCATTGTAGCGACAGCGTTGGTTCTCCTGCAGTTGGCCTACGAAGGTGTCAGCGAAGGCCACCGCAGCTTCTACCCTGTGACGCACCTGACAGTCACACAGGAAGGACAGCAAAAGGCAGAGCTGCAGAGAGAAATGTATTGAAGCTATGTTTATTCTGAAACTGCTTGTAGAGATGAAGAAATGAAAACTGAATCTAATAGGAGAAGGAAACGTGTCATTAATATCTGGTTCACCTCTAATTTTACTGCTTCTGGAAGCTTCATTTGAAGAAGCCCTTGTTTAGGACTGTGATCCTTGCTGGCCTCTCCATGTTCTTCATAATCACTCCTTCCATCTTTTTGCTTCATTTCCTCAGAGTTTTCAGCTTCCATGCAGAAAACAGTTGGATCTATCACTTTTAGAATGTTCCCCATTTCTTCCTCCTCAAATACTCCAATTACTAGTAAGGTATGAAACAGCCTAATTAGGGGAACCAGTAGCAGCTCAATGCTGCCCCCTTCAGGGTCTCTCATTCCCTGATCCACAGTGTATGCTCCTGCAGTCAGCATCTCCACAGTCAGGTTTTTTAATATGTCCAGTGGGAATTCTGGACTGGGTGTACTGACTATTTCAACTCCACTATCTCCATCCACCAAGTGATTGCTGACAAAATAAGGAGTAGAGAATTCCATTCTTGGTTTCAGGGTTGTGCTAAGTCCTGTGTGGTGAATGCCGTGCAGAGGGTGATGATTCCTTCCCATATCGCTAATCAAATCCCTGGGATAGAGGCTGATTTTCCTGGTCTGGTCTGTCAAAGGAACAATGTATTCCTGGCTCATTATGAGACATGCTGTCATATGGCTGCTGAGATGAACCTAAAGAACAACAGCAAGAATGAATGTACGAGTAGTTTACTTTCATTTATTTACCCTCAAAAGACCAAAATTTTCTTATCCTGATTTCAATGAATCCAACTTGCCTGAATAAGCAGCTGGTAAAATGCAGAGCGGAGTGGGCCAGGAAGACGAGGATTCTGAATTGCATGAAGCATCTGTGATTGGTCCACATGACTGCAGAGGGCATGAGAAACTCTGGTGTTACCGAGAGCACATAAAGAGCAGTAGAGCAGGAGGGTGTGATGATGAAAGGTCAAGAGGTCTTCAAGTTCTGAGAGCTCCAAAATGTCAACACACCTAGAAGTATGACATCAAAAAATGACAGTTTTCTAAAATTATGGAAAACGTTTTTGTGACAAGGTTGGATACATTCATTGAGAAACATCATATTTTAAATAATGCTCAATATGGATTCAGAACAAAACATTCGACAGCTATGGCAATTATGGAATTAATAGAGAAAATATCAACAACAACAGAAAATAAGGATTATTTTTTTTAAGTATTTTTATCGACCTGAAAAAGGCTTTTGATGTTATCGACCACTCAAGATTGCTTTACAAGTTACAACAATATGGAATAAGAGGTACTGCACATCAGTGGGTAAAAAGCTACTTAGAAAATAGATTATACAGAATAAATAAAATAAACAGTTTGTTCAGATAAATAATACCAAATCAGAATTGTGTAACATTATTTATGGAGTACCACAAGGATCGGTGCTTGGACCCAAACTGTTTATTTTGTATTTTAATGATTTTGTGAATGTATCTAATGTGCTTGGCAGCATTTTATTTGCTGATGATACAACACTGTTTTACTCTGGATCAGATATACAGGAAGTAGCACAAATGATAAATGCAGAGTTGAAAAAAGTTAAATATTGGTTTGATATAAACAGATTGTCACTAAATATTAATAAGACACATTTCATATTGTTTAATGACAGAGTGAAAAAAAATAGTAACAGTGGTTTTAGAGATCCATCTAATCCATTGTTCATTAAGTATAGGGTACTTAAATTTCATGATTTAGTCGATTTGAAAATATTACAAACAATGCACCAAGCTAATAAAAATACTTCACCAACAAACATTCAAAATATGTTTGAAAAAAGAGTAAGTAGTTATAAACTGAAAGGAATAGAAGTCTTTAAAAACCAAGATACAGAACCAAAGTAAAGGAACGGAGTATTGCAGTAAATGGTGTAAAATTACCCGTTCACATTTCTAACCGTTTTTCCCCACTCGCCGACACACCCGCCGAGGAACAAACTCTGGTTATTGGCGACTCTGTTTTGAGAAATGTGAAGTTAGCGACACCAGCAACCACAGTCAATTGTCTTCCGGGGGCCAGAGCAGGCGACATTGAAGGAAATTTGAAACTGCTGGCTAAGGCTAAGCGTAAATTTGGTAAGATTGTAATTCACGTCGACAGTAATGACACCCGGTTACGCCAATCGGAGGTCACTAAAATTAACATTGAATCGGTGTGTAACTTTGCAAAAACAATGTCGGACTCTGTAGTTTTCTCTGGGCCCCTCCCCAATCGGACCGGGAGTGACATGTTTAGCTGCATGTTCTCCTTGAATTGCTGGCTGTCTGAGTGGTGTCCAAAAAATGAGGTGGGCTTCATAGATAATTGGCAAAGCTTCTGGGGAAAACCTGGTCTTGTTAGGAGAGACGGCATCCATCCCACTTTGGATGGAGCAGCTCTCATTTCTAGAAATCTGGCCAATTTTCTTAAATCCTCCAAACCGTGACTATCCAGGGTTGGGACCAGGAAGCAGAGTTGTAGTCTTACACACCTCTCGGCAGCTTCTCTCCCCCTGCCATCCCCTCATTACCCCATCCCCGTAGAGACGGTGTCTGCTCCCAGACCACCAATAACCAGCAAAAATCTATTTAAGCATAAAAATTCAAAAAGAAAAAATAATATAGCACCTTCAACTGCACCACAGACTAAAACAGTTAAATGTGGTCTATTAAACATTAGGTCTCTCTCTTCTAAGTCCCTGTTGGTAAATGATATAATAATTGATCAACATATTGATTTATTCTGCCTTACAGAAACCTGGTTACAGCAGGATGAATATGTTAGTTTAAATGAGCCAACACCCCCGAGTCACACTAACTGTCAGAATGCTCGTAGCACGGGCCGAGGCGGAGGATTGGCAGCAATCTTCCATTCCAGCTTATTAATTAATCAAAAACCCAGACAGAGCTTTAATTCATTTGAAAGCTTGACTCTTAGTCTTGTCCATCCAAATTGGAAGTCCCAAAAACCAGTTTTATTTGTTATTATCTATCGTCCACCTGGTCGTTACTGTGAGTTTCTCTGTGAATTTTCAGACCTTTTGTCTGACTTAGTGCTTAGCTCAGATAAGATAATTATAGTGGGCGATTTTAACATCCACACAGATGCTGAGAATGACAGCCTCAACACTGCATTTAATCTATTATTAGACTCTAGTGGCTTTGCTCAAAATGTAAATGAGTCCACCCACCACTTTAATCATATCTTAGATCTTGTTCTGACTTATGGTATGGAAATAGAAGACTTAACAGTATTCCCTGAAAACTCCCTTCTGTCTGATCATTTCTTAATAACATTTACATTTACTCTGACTACCCAGCAGTGGGGAATAAGTTTCATTACACTAGAAGTCTTTCAGAAAGCGCTGTAACTAGGTTTAAGGATATGATTCCTTCTTTATGTTCTCTAATGCCATATACCAACACAGTGCAGAGTAGCTACCTAAACTCTGTAAGTGAGATAGAGTATCTCGTCAATAGTTTTACATCCTCATTGAAGACAACTTTGGATGCTGTAGCTCCTCTGAAAAAGAGAGCTTTAAATCAGAAGTGCCTGACTCCGTGGTATAACTCACAAACTCGTAGCTTAAAGCAGATAACCTGTAAGTTGGAGAGGAAATGGCATCTCACTAATTTAGAAGATCTTCACTTAGCCTGGAAAAAGAGTCTGTTGCTCTATAAAAAAGCCCTCCATAAAGCTAGGACATCTTTCTACTCATCACTAATTGAAGAAAATAAGAACAACCCCAGGTTTCTTTTCAGCACTGTAGCCAGGCTGACAAAGAGTCAGAGCTCTATTGAGCTGAGTATTCCATTAACTTTAACTAGTAATGACTTCATGACTTTCTTTGCTAACAAAATTTTAACTATTAGAGAAAAAATTACTCATAACCATCCCAAAGACGTATCGTTATCTTTGGCTGCTTTCAGTGATGCCGGTATTTGGTTAGACTCTTTCTCTCCGATTGTCCTGTCTGAGTTATTTTCATTAGTTACTTCATCCAAACCATCAACATGTTTATTAGACCCCACTCCTACCAGGCTGCTCAAGGAAGCCCTACCATTATTTAATACTTCGATCTTAAATATGATCAATCTATCTTTGTTAGTTGGCTATGTACCACAGGCTTTTAAGGTGGCAGTAATTAAACCATTACTTAAAAAGCCTTCACTTGACCCAGCTATCTTAGCTAATTATAGGCCAATCTCCAACCTTCCTTTTCTCTCAAAAATTCTTGAAAGGGTAGTTGTAAAACAGTTAACTGATCATCTGCAGAGGAATGGTCTATTTGAAGAGTTTCAGTCAGGTTTTAGAATTCATCATAGTACAGAAACAGCATTAGTGAAGGTTACAAATGATCTTCTTATGGCCTCGGACAGTGGACTCATCTCTGTGCTTGTTCTGTTAGACCTCAGTGCTGCTTTTGATACTGTTGACCATAAAATTTTATTACAGAGATTAGAGCATGCCATAGGTATTAAAGGCACTGCGCTGCGGTGGTTTGAATCATATTTGTCTAATAGATTACAATTTGTTCATGTAAATGGAGAATCTTCTTCACAGACTAAAGTTAATTATGGAGTTCCACAAGGTTCTGTGCTAGGACCAATTTTATTCACTTTATACATGCTTCCCTTAGGCAGTATTATTAGACGGTATTGCTTAAATTTTCATTGTTACGCAGATGATACCCAGCTTTATCTATCCATGAAGCCAGAGGACACACACCAATTAGCTAAACTGCAGGATTGTCTTACAGACATAAAGACATGGATGACCTCTAATTTCCTGCTTTTAAACTCAGATAAAACTGAAGTTATTGTACTTGGCCCCACAAATCTTAGAAACATGGTGTCTAACCAGATCCTTACTCTGGATGGCATTACCCTGACCTCTAGTAATACTGTGAGAAATCTCGGAGTCATTTTTGATCAGGATATGTCATTCAAAGCGCATATTAAACAAATATGTAGGACTGCTTTTTTGCATTTACGCAATATCTCTAAAATTAGAAAGGTCTTGTCTCAGAGTGATGCTGAAAAACTAATTCATGCATTTATTTCCTCTAGGCTGGACTATTGTAATTCATTATTATCAGGTTGTCCTAAAAGTTCCCTAAAAAGCCTTCAGTTAATTCAAAATGCTGCAGCTAGAGTACTAATGGGAACTAGAAGGAGAGAGCATATCTCACCCATATTGGCCTCTCTTCATTGGCTTCCTGTTAATTCTAGAATAGAATTTAAAATTCTTCTTCTTACTTATAAGGTTTTGAATAATCAGGTCCCATCTTATCTTAGGGACCTCGTAGTACCATATCACCCCAATAGAGCGCTTCGCTCTCAGACTGCAGGCTTACTTGTAGTTCCTAGGGTTTGTAAGAGTAGAATGGGAGGCAGAGCCTTCAGCTTTCAGGCTCCTCTCCTGTGGAACCAGCTCCCAATTCAGATCAGGGAGACAGACACCCTCTCTACTTTTAAGATTAGGCTTAAAACTTTCCTTTTTGCTAAAGCTTATAGTTAGGGCTGGATCAGGTGACCCTGAACCATCCCTTAGTTATGCTGCTATAGATGTAGAATGCTGGGGGGTTCCCATGATGCACTGTTTCTTTCTCTTTTTGCTCTGTATGCACCACTCTGCATTTAATCATTAGTGATCGATCTCTGCTCCCCTCCACAGCATGTCTTTTTCCTGGTTCTCTCCCTCAGCCCCAACCAGTCCCAGCAGAAGACTGCCCCTCCCTGAGCCTGGTTCTGCTGGAGGTTTCTTCCTGTTAAAAGTGTTGTGAAAGTGTAGGAACACGGACCCACAACAGGGGGCGCAATGAACGGACAATGGAGGAAGGTGAATAACAAGGTTTACTATTGTGAAACGAGCACAATGAATACAACAATCACAATTTGGGGTCGAATCCGCTGGTGTCGTGTGGGCAGGCTCGAAGGTAGGAGACGTCCGTCTCAGTCGAACCGAAACCACCCAGATCTCCTCTGCCACCGAACCCTGGAAATACTGGAACCGCCAAGTCCCGAATTCCCAGGTGGCCACTGCCTCCGCTCGTCGGATCCGGTACTGCTGGCGGGAGAGAGCAACAACACAGGCGTGGATGCGACAGCACCCAGCAACGGAGAGGGGAGAAGCCGCCTCCACCTCCAGTTACAGTATGACAGGCAGGTGAGTACTTATCTAAGCAATTCAGCTGTCCTGAAAAGGTTTAACAAATCTGTTAGCTATTTAGTCAGAATATAAATGCAGAGAACGTTACCTTCGTCTAAAGGCGATATCTCGGCACTGAGGTGGAGACGCCGTCCTCCTGATATACCTCTGTGCTGAGTGGAACAGCTGTGTCCGGTGATGGGTGACAGCTGTCACCCAGGCTGCTCCCATAAGGCAGCAGCGCCCTCTGGTGCCTGGAGCCCGCACTCCAGGCAGGGCGCCCTCTGATGGTGGTGGGCCAGCAGTACCTCCTCTTCAGCGGCCCACACAACAAAAAGGGAGTTTTTCCTTCCCACTGTAGCCAAGTGCTTGCTCACAGGGGGTCGTTTTGACCGTTGGGGTTTTACATAATTATTGTATGGCCTTGCCTTTCAATATAAAGCGCCTTGGGGCAACTGTTTGTTGTGATTTGGCGCTATATAAAAAAAAAAATTGAAAAATTGAATTGAATTGAATTATGGAACAATCTCAACAAAGAAATCAAAGAATTAAGGTTGCTTAAGTTATTTTAAAAAAATGTATTAAACTAGCTGTATTAAGTAAGTATGAAACTATGAAATAAGTCAGTGGGCTGTGAGAAAGCCAAAAAATGTAATCTGTTAATAATGTTTAAAATGTTTTAAGTTTAAAATGTAACCTGTCAGAGATGTAATCTACTAAATAATGGTCATACTTATGAAATAAGTCAGTGGTATGTGACAAGTCAAAGAAATGCAATCTGTTAAATAATGTTGAATAATGACGCTGGATATTGAAAGATTGTATTGTAAAAGGGGGCAGAAAAAATAAGACTTGTTCTTCTCTCTGCTCCTTTTCATTCAGGTGATTTGTGATGCTTTATTTCTGCTTTTCTGTTTTTTTTTTTCTTTAAAATGAATGAAATAAATATTAAAGAAAGAAAGAAAGAAAGAAAGAAAGAAAGAAAGAAAGAAAGAAAGAAAGAAAGAAAGAAAGAAAGAAAGAAAGAAAGAAAGAAAAAGAATACTTAGAGAGGTATTAGTTCAACTCCTCATTGTGCAGGTGTGTCTATTTCTGGTTATTGTTTTGTGTGTGTAATATAAATATAATATAAATTTATATGAGCTCATTTGGTTTCAGAGATTTTGCCCCCTGGTGGCTACACCTAGAATCAAAATGCTCCCAACATCAAACTTATCTGAGGTCTTTCTGAAGTGATTTTTTATTTTTTTTTATTTTACTATTATTTATTTATTTGTACTAAGTTTCAATTTAGGGTGTGATTTACTAAGATCCCAGACAACGAGGGCAAAGTTTTGTGGGCAACGAAAACCTTTGGGGTAATGTGATGTAGACAGCAGTATGTAAATGAGAATATTGCACGTTTGTGGCTATAATTAAATGAGCCACTTGCAGGTATGTATATGACTTGTGCTTCATTCTGCACGAACTCTGCCACGTAACTGAATGTGCCCATGACACAGCAGAACTGTCTGCACACAGCGTGCACAGACATGCATGTATCATCTCACACAGACTCTGAGCTGTGCGTGTATTTATTTGTGTGACACATTAATGAATGCAATTATAATGAGTTGCACTACATTATACTCTAGTCCCGTTATACATGGAGACATTTATTCTTAAATAAACAAACATAAAGTGACCTGTTAACTCTTTAAATATGTCCAATGGTGACAATAAATGATTTTTTTATTCTGTGTATGAGGAAACAGTGGCCTATATGCTGTTGGAACAGCAGTCTGTCAAGTGCAGTAAGAACATGAAGGCAAAGGTTTTAATCTCCCAAAACACAGTCACTATCAGAGCCTGCTAAATTCCTTTTGACCTTGATAAATCATGCTGCATGTGTACACATCACCTATTTGCGTGTTCCCTCCCAGAATTTTACATACTTCAACTTCAATCAACTTTTTTCTTATATAGCGCCAGATCACAACAAACAGTTGCCCCAAGGCGCTCCATATTGTAAGGCAAGGCCATACAATAATTATGAAAAACCCCAACGGTCAAAACGACCCCCTATGAGCAAGCACCTGGCAACAGTGGGAAGGAAAAACTCCCTTTTAACAGGAAGAAACCTCCAGCAGAACCAGGCTCAGGGAGGGGCAGTCTTCTGCTGAGACTGGTTGGGGCTGAGGGAAAAAACCAGGAAAAAGACATGCCGTGAAGGGGGGAGAGATCGATCACTAATGATTAAATGCAGAGTGATGCATACGGAGCAAAAAGAGAAAGAAACAGTGCATCATGGGAACCCCCCCACAATCTACGTCTAAAGCAGCATAACCAAGGGATGGTCCAGGGTCACCCGATCCAGCCCTAACTATAAGCCTTAGCGAAAAGGAAAGTTTTAAGCCTAATCTTAAAAGTAGAGAGGGTATCTGTCTCCCTGATCTGAATTGGGAGCTGGTTCCACAGGAGAGGAGCCTGAAAGCTGAAGGCTCTGCCTCCCATTCTACTCTTACAAACCCTAGGAACTACAAGTAAGCCCGCAGTCTGAGAGCGAAGCGCTCTAATGGGGTAATATGGTACTACGAGGTCCCTAAGATAAGATGGGACCTGATTATTCAAAACCTTATAAGTAAGAAGAAGAATTTTAAATTCTATTCTAGAATTAACAGGAAGCCAATGAAGAGAGGCCAACACGGGTGAGATATGCTCTCTCCTGCTAGTCCCCGTCAGTACTCTAGCTGCAGCATTCTGAACCAACTGAAGGCTTTTTAGGTAACTTTTAGGACAACCTGATAATAATGAATTACAATAGTCCAGCCTAGAGGAAATAAATGCATGAATTAGTTTTTCAGCATCACTCTGAGACAAGACCTTTCTGATTTTAGAGATATTGCGTAAATGCAAAAAGGCAGTCCTACATATTTGTTTAATATGCGCTTTGAATGACATATCCTGATCAAAAATGACTCCAAGATTTCTCACAGTATTACTAGAGATCAGGGAAATGCCATTCAGAGTAACGATCTGGTTAGACACCATGCTTCTAAGATTTGTGGGGCCAAGTACAATAACTTCAGTTTTATCTGAGTTTAAAAGCAGGAAATTAGAGGTCATCCATGTCTTTATGTCTGTAAGACAATCCTGCAGTTTAGCTAATTGGTGTGTATCCTCTGGCTTCATGGATAGATAAAGCTGGGTATCATCTGCGTAACAATGAAAATTTAAGCAATACCGTCTAATAATACTGCCTAAGGGAAGCATGTATAAAGTGAATAAAATTGGTCCTAGCACAGAACCTTGTGGAACTCCATAATTAACTTTAGTCTGTGAAGAAGATTCCCCATTTACATGAACAAACTGTAATCTATTAGACAAATATGATTCAAACCACCGCAGCGCAGTGCCTTTAATACCTATGACATGCTCTAATCTCTGTAATAAAATTTTATGGTCAACAGTATCAAAAGCAGCACTGAGGTCCAACAGAACAAGCACTTATACTTGGGTGTATAAACCCCAAATCGCATATTCATAAAGGCTAATACACTGAATGGACAATACGTGCTATTTTTCTCATTTGACAGATGTTTTCTTTGTTGTGCGCTGTTAGTTATTAAAACTTTATTTAACCAGGTCAATCCCTTTGAGACACAAAGATCTCTTTTCCAAGGGAAGCCTGGCCAAGAAAGCAGCTTAAAAACAAAGTTTCAAGAGGAGAACACAGAATCAAACAACAATAAAACAGACAAATACAATCGGATCACATCATCACATCAGTAACTCATACAGGTGTATTTTTAAAAGCAATGGCATTTGCAAAAGTTTTTACACACATCAAACACATGCACTCACTCAAACACACACACACACACACGCACACACACACACACACACACACACACACACACACACACACACACACACACACACACACACACACACACAGACATACAGAGACAGATGCACACACTGAGTCAAACAATTCCTAGTCATGCTCTGCATTCAGCAACAGTTAACAAAAATGAATCACATTATGTTAATGACATTTATTCATCATTCATTTTCTACACCCACTTATTCAAAATAAATGTAAATATGTGAGGCTTCCTTCATTTGCAATGGATCGCTGTCCCATCGAGGAGTCGTCGTAGACTCTCATCCGTTTCACACAAGCAGAATCCAGAAACAAGCACCAGCACTACTGAACCTCAGGGCTTATAAAGAATTTATTGCTACCTTCATTTTGAAAAAAAAAAACACTTTCCTTATTGATTAAAGAATTTAAGGTGGCATTTTTATAACTATATGTTCACAAATGTATAAATGAAAATTATGGGGGTGAGGAATGAAAGATTTTCACTCTCTGACCTGTTTTCATCTGGAATCTGAAGAATCATACATTGCTGAGGTTCACAGCATTGGACACACCAACCATGGTGCTCATCTGGCCGGTCTACCAACACCCTTAATGGATTGTCTGGTACTCTGATCCAAGAAATTGAGTTGAGTTGCTGGACATGAAACCTTGGGGGGCATTGAGGGGTGGCATTCCTTCTCTGGCTACGGAGCAAACCTGCTGAGAGTGGCATCACATTCTGCAAAGAATGGAACATGAGTAGAGATAAGACACCAAATGAGCTAAGAAAAATCAAAACACTGAGTCCATTCCAGTGTAAAAAAAAATACCCCAATTCTGCTGTACCATATTGTTAAGATAAAACTTAACTGAATGAAATTGTTCAAAAGAAATAAAAATCACATACTATTTCTCAAATCTGATGAGTTTAAAAATCAACAAGCTACTACTAAACACACAAAGGTTAAAAATATATGTTGTTATGTATTTGTCTAGATTATGTGAATTAATAGATTCACCTTAATGCGGCCCAGTTCAAACTGAAACATGTTGCTGGTAGTGGGCTTGACAAAAACGGCAGGAAACAGCCTTGTGCTGGCCTCAACCTGGATTGTGTTATAAGAGTGGTACCACAGTTTAATCAATCAAACCACATTAAATATTATTCACTATAATCAGTTTCATGTAGTATCGCTCCAAGTGTTATCAAACGCGATACATAGTGTAAGGTATATTAAATTTTAAAACTAATTAGAGGAAAAACAAATCCCACATTTTGTGGATGGCTTACGTGGTAGAAGGTGGCCATCTCCACTCCACTTGAAGTGAAAGTAAGCAGGCCAGTGGCTACATCAATTAAACAGCCAATTTCCAGCCCTGTACTTCTGCGACTCTGAGACAGACCCGTGGCTTCTCCAGCACATATCATGTAACAGCTACACCGTTTCACACTGTGCAGAAACAGGCAGTGTACTGCTAAAAATGTGATGTAAAATGAAGTCTACAAGTTTCAGTGGATCAAGAAAATATTCACAGTGCTACACTTTTTACACATTTTGTTATGTTGCAGACTTATTCCAAAATGGATGAAATTAATTTTTTTTCCTCAACATTCCACACACAATACCCCATAATGACAATGTGAAAAAGGTTTTGTTGACACATTTGCAAATTTATTAAAAATTAAAAAAGAAGTCACATGTACATAATAATAGTGGAGCAGATAACTGTAAGGGCCCCTTCACACATAGTGCAAATTTGGTCAAATTGTGCACACTCACAGAAATATTTTACCCTAACTTTTAAGATTTATGTAATTTTATTACATAACAAATTCCCATTTACTTTTTTTTTTAGATCATTTTAATACAAACCTACCAAATCAACCTTACATGATGCATATTCATTACTGTAATAAATCCTATTCATTTGAAATGCATAATCCTCAGCTTTATGTATTTAGTATTAATAAAATATAATTACTCTAAATCAATAATAATAACAGTATTTATTTAAAATACATAAAGTATATTGGTTGAATTGCATAATAATCATGTTACCTATGCCATTTATCTTGTATAGGCAACATAATTATTATTTGGGTCCACTTCCTCTATGTCTCTTATTTTAACCTTGGGGTTCTGTATTGCGTCCCCTTTTATGTATTATTCATATCAACCCAGTGATATTCACTAATTATACAGATGGTTTTTAATTTATTGTTCTCCACATCAGCAGCGTGATGTGGTGCAGCTGCTCGCACTGTGTTCCTGTTCAACAGACACAGTCACGTGCACAAACCGTCACACCGGGATTGTGCACACCTGCCCATCGGCACGATGTTTTCGTGGTTCACTTATACAAGCTGTTTCGCCGTGAGTCGTACTTCTTCACACTATGTGTGAAGGGGCCCCAGCAATCGTTCATTTCTGGAAACAAGCATTAAAATTGGCACACATACTCCTTAGACATGACTCTTTTGAAAAAACCGATTGGCCATTTGAATTTTCAATAGGCAGCTCGGTAGGGATCAATTGAAGAATTACACAGAGGTCAAAATTAAAAGATACTCCAATCATATTGAAAACTACACCACATTAATTGTCTGATCATCATCTGTAAATTGAAAAAAATTCAGATTTACCAGGACTCTTCCTACAGCTGGCCACCTGTTTAAACTGAACAATCGGGGGAGAAGGGGGCCTTAGTCAGGAAAGTGACTGAGAATCCGGTGGTCACTCTGTCAGAGCTCCAGCATTCCTCTGTGGAGAGAGGAGAACCTTCCAGAAGGACAACCATCTCTCCAGCAATCCACCAATCAGGGTTGTATGGTAGAGTGGCCAGATGGAAGCCACTCCTTAGTAAAAGGCACATGGCAGCCCACCTGGAGTTTGCCCAAAGGCACCTGAAGGACTCAAAGACCATGAGAAACAAAATTCTGTGGTCTAATGACACAAAGATTGAAACCAGGCACTGCTCATCACCTAGCCAGTACCATCCCTACAGTGAAGCATGGTGGCAGCAGCATCATCATGCTGTGGGGATGTTTTTCAGCGGTAGGAACTTGAGGATTGAGGGAAAGATCAATGCAGCAATGTACAGAGACATCATGGATGAAAACCTGCTCCAGAGCACTTTTGACCTCCAACTGGGGCGAATGTTAATCTTTCAGCAAGACAACCACACAGCCAAGACATCAAAGGAGTGGTTTCAGGGCAACTCTGTGAATGTCCTTGGGTGGCCCAGTCAGAGCACAGACCTGAAACCGATTGAACATCTCTGGAGAGATCTGATAATGGCTGTGCACCAACCCTCCCCATCCAACCTGATGGAGCTTGAGAGGTGCTGCAAAGAGAAATGGGCAAAACTGTCCAAAGATAGGTGCGACAAGCTTGTGGCATCATATTCAAGAAAACTTGAGGCTGTAATTACTGCCAAAGGTGCATCAACAAAGTATTGAGCAAAGGGTGCGAATACTTATGTACGGGTGTTGTGAGTAGAATTTTGAGGGTAAAAATTTATTCTGTTTTAGAATAAGGCAGTGACATAACAAAATCTGAAAAAAGTGAAGTGCTGTGAATAATTAAATTATTTTTGTAAGAGTAATATAGCTCT
This sequence comes from Thalassophryne amazonica, assembly GCF_902500255.1. Taxonomy (NCBI): domain Eukaryota; kingdom Metazoa; phylum Chordata; class Actinopteri; order Batrachoidiformes; family Batrachoididae; genus Thalassophryne; species Thalassophryne amazonica. Next base: position 25,384,648 of record NC_047115.1, on the reverse strand, counting down.
AAGGAGATCCAGAAATGCAGTGAGTATTAAAAAATGGGGTTGAAAACCTTTAAATGTAGTGCCAGAATGACTGTTATTACAGGTATTATACAAAACTAATTGTCCAAATTAGAACAGTAGTAAATATACTGCCGCAAATGCCCAACAGATATTTTGAAGCTTGCAAAAATACACACTGACCTTTCCTGGACTTTGCCACTATCATCTCCCAGAGTGACAGTCACAGTGTGGACTTTATCCATGTCAAAGGTCACGTCATACTGGCAAAAATCCGAGGTGACCCAACCTACCCACACACTGAATGGCTCCTGGCCTGGAAGGACCCTCACTGAATAGTAATACTGAAAGAGAAAGATGTCTGTTTGTGCCATTTGTAATGCACTAAATCCTGCAGAGCCATTTGGTAAGCTTTGGCACACTCATTTGCCATTCATTAGAAACATGAATAATACTGTATCAGCATTTAAAAATGTAAAGCTACTGTAAATATCTGTAATTTAGTGACAAGTTATCTGGTGGCGATGAGATGAGAAAATAAAGCTCTTACTGTGGAGCTCTGAACAAGATGATCACAGTGATCTTTGTCAACTAGGACATCTTCCAGAAGTCGAGCAGATGAGTTGCTGCTGAAGAGGCCTGGTTTAGTCTTCTTCAACATGAAACTGACAAAAGAAAAAATTAACAGAAACCAGGCACAGTGACCGCTGTCCATTTATGATGATTATGCTGTGACAATAATCAGTTCTATTTCTTTTCTTCACTATCTTCTCTAAGTGAAAATATACTCTGATGGAGCAGAATAAAGCCTCTTTAAATGACACATTTCTGATTATATCCCAACTAAAGGATCTCTACAAAATGCTATCAACGTTGTTGTGGTTTTCTTTCTTAATCAGAATGCATATTGTACAGTTTTTTGGATATCCTCCAAATATGTGTGTCTGTTTTACCGTTGCTTCAGTCTTGATGTTTTCTCTTGGCTCTGATCCTTCTGGTTCAGCTCATCTTTCGAGCCAGTGAAGCTGCAGGCTGATTTCATCAGTGCTTCAAAGTCCGAGTCCATTTCCTCCGGCTCTTTCTTTCCTAGAATGACAGTGGGAATTAATTGCAACAAAGCTTTGGGGAGCTGAAAGCACACAACTCATCAAGTTCAGAATGGCAGAATATCAATCTGGACAGTGTATTACTCCCTAAAAAATCCTGTCTATTCAAATATCACAGTAACTTCCTTATTCAATGTTCATGCTGTGATTTGTTCCTTAAAAAATTTCAATGATAAATTGTTACCCTTTCAGTTCCATCATGAAATTACCTCTGATGAACTAAACAAAGCCCTATCCCAGCCCCGTGTGAAGTGAGTTGCATTTGATTTGATGTGACGTGTACTGTTCCGAACCTGGAGAGAAAGTGTTGCTGGCCATTGCAAGCACGCACCCTGACGGGGTCGTGAGGTTAGAAGCACATTCAACAGACATGCTGAGACGGTAAAATTCCATCTCATTGACTCCACTATGGTGTGCAAACGACCGCCGAGAGACCTTCATGCTGTATAAGGAGTCAGCTGAGCCGCTGACTCTGGTGACCTTCAACAGGATTTTCAGACACAATAATCTCTCTGTTGTCAATTAACTAGTACAAACACAAATTGGCCCACAAGAAAGTTTAATCTGAATCACACAAGTCATAACTGTGACATCCTTGAAAATAATTCAGTGGACTCACCAGTAAATGGTGATGATCAGGTGGTATTGAGGTAAACTGAGGCTGCCTCCAGCTCATCCACAGGGCTGGATCACGAGCCATGTTGGCAGCAAAAGGCTCATAGCCCTCCTGAAGGCCACACACAGTGAAATACTGCAGAGAGCCCATTTGGCGTCCCAAGTTCAGTCTCCCCATCTGGTTCACACCAACACTAACCACAGGCAGTAAGCCTGCAAATATGTGAAAAGGGACCACAAGACAGAGGACATTACTATGAAATAATTAAATCCCAATTTAACCAGTGCTTGTGCAATACACAATATGAACTGGGAAAATCTTTCAGACCGTTTCTGATGTCAAAGTCTCTTGCAGCCAACTCTGATCCTCTGTCATTAAACAGCAATTCTCCATTGACTGTGACCATCATGGTGCTTTTCTCTATGTCCAACAAGCAACCTACGACATCACCTCGTTGCCATGGACGTCCAAGAGGCTCACCGCCCTGATGGTACCACTGTGCCTATGACCGAAAGTGACAGAAACAAAGGGCAAACAAACAAACAAACAAAAAAAAAAACTAAATCAGAGAACCAAGGGATGTGTTGCAAAGTATGGACCACATACCAAGACTTACTTTTTGTCAGCGGGCTCAACAAATCCTAAAGTTGTAATGAGAGGTAACTGGTACCACGACAATGGTTATCCGCTTTATTTGTTAATCCTGGCCTTCTAATTCATTGTGTGCCCCTCCCCCACCAAAAATGCTAATTATGTAAATTCATACTTTCTTAATCTTACTGGTCAATCCCCACGCCCCATCCTCCACCACAAAACATTCACACCTCTTACAATTAAAACCTGATGCAGCCGATCTAAAAATTACACTGAAGAAGTGGATTAATGTCTGACACTGTCATATGAAGAGGAATATATGAAAATCACTTTGTTTAGGTCAAAGTATTTGTAATAAATTTAAAAAGACTTAATCGGTTTATTTTTTCTTTCCTGTTTGAAAAACACCTTTTCACATTTCAACAAAATTCCATCCCACAAATAACCCTAAAGTATTGCACCATTACGAATTTACAATATGGTACTTCAAAACACTGATTTAAAAAAATAAATAAATGAATAAATACTTTAATTGGTGCTGCAAGAGGCAGTTTAAGCTGAAATATTTAAAGAGGAAAAACCTACTCCAGGCCAAGTTCACTACAGTCAGTTTTTAAAAAGAGCTGCATTCATGCCACTGAAAATCACAGCTTTCAGGTTAATATACCAACTTAACCTACTAACCTTTTGTATTTCACCCTTATGGTTAGGAAGAGAATTTAAATGCAAAACCTGTGTTTACGCTACCAGTGGCTCATATATAATAAGAAACTGACAGGATCTGTCAGTCAGCTGAGACTATCTCAGTGGCAGCCATCTATTGGTCATACATTAGTGGCAAAGGCAGGGAAATGCACAAAATGTAGCAGGTATAACATTCAAATCTCAATCAGCCAGTAAGAGGAAGTGTTGCTGAGGTCATTTAGGATGTTTGTCACTACCTGCAAACTTTGTATAACTCACCTCGTGTCCATCGAAGACATACGCCTGGTCATCTGAGCCGAGCTCTCTATCTGGGATACAACCTGGATGAGCCCAACCCACTCGCATATTTCCTGCTGTCAGAATTTCATATTCAAAGTACCACTTTCCCTGGGTCACAGCATACATCTTATCTGGTCTGAACACCCGGCACTTCTCAGCAGAGAACAAACATGGGTTTGATAACATGGCTGCAAATCCAAGAAATAGAGAATGGGGGAAAAAAAACAGTATCTGTTAAAATAAAAAAGGGATTCACATTAAATCCCCATTAAATAAAAAACACCAACACTGAATAATGTTGTGGTACTTCAACAACAGCACACGAATATATTTATGCGGCTACAATACTGGACACAACATGCCAGTGATATGAAAATTGAGATATGAAGTTGTTCTAATGTGCTTTCATATTATATTTTAAGTCTTAAAAGAACATAATATAAATATTATTGTGATATATGCATTACAAGCAGTGATATCCAAAGACATTCCAGAAAGGGCCAAGAGGGTGCAGGGTTATTTTTTTCGAACCCACCAACTCCACCAGGTGATTTAAATGATTAAATCAGTTTCAGCAGATGGGATGAGTATGGCATGTACTGTATATGTAGAAAGACTGTTCTTGTGTCAAGGAAGAGCTGATTGTATTTTGTTGGTCGAACAGCTCTGCCTCAATTTCTTCCCTTTTCTACCACTTTAATCATTGTCATTACTTTTATTTCATTCTAATCGTTTGTCCCCTTCAGTCTTCTTGAGTCATTTTTACTCATGAAATCATAAAAATCATCACACACCATGCATATTTTTAGCTGGTGTTGACTTGGACAAAATCAATGCAAGGTCTGTGGGACATATCACAAAGGACCCAATCTTGACAACTGATGCCACATGGTCAAAGACGTATTGTGAACATCCATTTGGAGCACGTCCATCTCATTTTTGTTGTTGACACACAATGTAACATGAGTGCAAAAAAAAGAGTGCATAATTGTTATATTTCTTTCTTTAATTAGTCAGGGTGTGTTTTAGGCATAAAATAAAAAACAAAAAAGAGATCCGCACAGCCAGTTAGCTCCCAAACAAACCTTTAATGAAGCACCAAAGTGACGTTTCGGGCCTCGCCCTTCATCAGACATGAAATCAGACATAAAATAAAATAAACCCATCTGTCAGCCCTTATAAGAGCTGGAACACACTGCTATTGAGAAAGTCTCCTCAAATGAGACGCTTTTTCTGACAAGTTCACAGATATGCTCCAACATATCAGGGAGAGCAGCCACCAAAGCTCCCTGTGGTGAAGCAGAAAGGTGAGAGGTTGTACTTTTCCATTTATGTTTACTTTCAATTTGTTTAATGCTCATTTTCATTTATGTTTTATTGTCTATACATGCAGAGTGTATGTGTGTCATGAACCCACTTATGTAAGGTGTATTTGAAAAAAAAAAGAGCAGTTCTACTTACTATTTACACAATGTGACCGCTGGGTTTGAAAATGACACTGAGCTGTGCACTTTGTGCCAGGTAGAAGATTGGGTCTATGATGTGTGAATTCACACAGTGCAAAGATTTATGCGATTCTATGATTTGGTGTATGGAGTAAACTGGCGTTCCGTAATTTGGAAGAATTAATAATGGCAGTGGTTATTAATCCATTGTAAGAAAAATTTCAAACTATAATAATGATCTTATTCTTACAACGATGATTCATAGTGAAATAAACTAAGGTAGCAGTAAAGAGGATCTGAGACATACTTTGGTCCTGGTTGAGGGGTTCCACACTATAGCCATAAGCCAAGAGAGTACACACAGCTTCTCCGACATTGTCCCTGCCCACTGCCCTAGTCCTTTCATCAAGAAGGCTGTACGGCACAAGGTATGGGCTCCGCTTGGCTTTCACATCCTAAACATGTAGTAGCAAGCATTAGTCCATCTCAGAGAAATTCAAGAATTTGTTTGCCAACACCTCACACATTCAAAATTTATTTCTGAAAATATGAACAGAGTGAACTATGACAGTGAATTCTGGATTTGGACTGATAAATTGTTTATCATAATTTTTCTGTTCAGTACATGTTGGACCATTCAGAAATCTTGGCTGATGACCCACTGGAGTACTGCTTAGTATGACCCCCTCCCCTAACACTATGACGTTATAAGTATCCTGTCACATTAGCTTCAATGGTTTCCCCAGTTTGACTGTAAATTACTATGCCTATATAGAGTGGAGTGATTGAAGATAATTTATTTGTAGCTGTGTCTGGCAGGAAGTGACCAATGTGGAAATCCAGCACAAACCTGTTGCACTCCATAGGTCCATCCTTGCCTTATGCGCTCTCTGGCCCAAACATTGTGTTCATTCTCTGCCAAAAGGTGAACCACTTCTTCCAGGGCTGGGCTCAGGATAATTTGGCTGGAGTCTATTGGAGCAGGTCTGTAGCTATGATGCTGCTCATACCTTTAAAAAAGTAGGGGAATTAGAAATTAACACAAGTATGTTAAAAAAGACCACAATTAAAATACCTACAATTATTAGCAAACAAATGAATGGGAAATGGTTTTGATTTTATAATAACCATGAGGGAGACAGATTACATATGCCTCTATGTGAGAAAAAACATTAAAGCCAGCCAGTGCAAGTTTTTTTTTAATTAAGTAAAACAAATAAATGATTACTACATACGTACTTGGTAGTAAGCCTTATGTATCTGACTCTTTCTGCAGCATGGTCATCAGTCAAGACAATATGGAAATGAAGCGCAAGGAGAGTCCTCCAATAAGGAGAAAACACACAAAACATTGACTAAAATTACACAAAAAAACATATAAATGATGGTTCAAAGTATTTAACTAATTACAGTGGTCCCTCGTTTATCACGGGAGTTACATTCTAAAAATAACCTGCGATAAGCGAAATCCGCGAAGTAGTCAGCGCTATTTCTTGCAATTATTATAGATGTTTTAAGGCTGTAAAACCCCTCACGACACACTTTATACGCCAGATCTGGCGCAGCTCTGCACAGCAGACAGGAAGCATGTTTAAAAAAAAAAAGCATGCAAAATTGCACAAAAAAAATCCGCAAAGCTGCGAGGCCACGAAAGGTGAACCGCGTTGTAGCGATGGACCACTGTATAGGAAAGCACATATACTGATTTGCTCTCAGCTATTTAAAGATGGAATGTATGAAACGACTTTACTTTAGAGCTAGAATAAATAAAACGTGATTATTAAACACTGATGTAAAAGTTACTGCACTGTACTATATTTCCCAGAGTATAAGTCACACCAGAGTTTAGTTTGCATTGATCAAGCAATAGCTTTGTGAAGAGGAAAAAGTTACATATAAGCAGTGGTGGGCACACTTCCGATAATGCGATAACAGATAATTATCGGAGATAATGTTTTCTTTATCGGATTATCTTTTTACTTCCGATACATTTTTGGGTGGTTTATTGTTTTATCTTTATCAAAGATAACTTTTCAGTTATCTGATTATCTGTTATCAAAGTTAATTTTTTGGTTATCTGTGCCCACCACTGCATATAAGTTACATCCCAGTATGTGAAACTCACTTTGTAACACAGCAGTTTAACAATGGACGGGAACCCAGTGTAGCATGTGCACGCTACAGCCTGTGCTGTTACTCAACATAAGGACTTTTAAATTCCAAACATAAGCAAGATGGATATGGACAAATAAATGTGTGCTGCCCAACATTGTATCTGATGCATTTTGGACAAATGACTGTCACATGGACACAGATTGTTGGTCTCCACAGCACATTTTATTTTATCAGATCTTATATGCATTGTTGTAGTGTACTTCTATTATTGGTGTTTATTCTTTTATTCATTCATTTTCTATACCTGCTTACTCCAATCAAAGGAGCCTACCTCAGTGACCACTGAGGAAGCGATAGCATGCCATTCCATCACAGGGCCACATATAGAGAAAAATTCAATTCACTCTCGCATGCACATCTGCGGTCAATTTAAAGTTAAAAATTCACCAAACCTGCATATCTTTGGAAGTTGGAGGAAGCTGGAGCACCAGGAGGGAACCCACATGAGCAAGGGCAGAACATGCAAACTCCACAAAAAACAGGCCCACACTGTAAAACCTGACAAGACCTTACTTAAAAAAAAAAAAATGTGTATACCGACTGACAAGTACTTTTTTCATGTAAAATAACCATGCTAGTTTATTTTACATGAAAAAAGTACTTGTCCTTTACTCATCTTTTTTTCCCAGACAATCTGTTTCCACACTTTTTTTTTTTAGGTAAAGTCAACTTGTCAGCTTTTATAATGCAGGCAGGAAGCAATCCCATAAATTTCTTGTTCTGAGGCAAGAGTGCTAACCACTAAGCCATCATGCTACACGCTATTCTTTTATTATTGGCCCATATGCGCATAACTGGTGCGGTGTTCAGGTGCTCTTGCATGTAAAAAATAAAAAATGTACAGTAGAAGACATGGAGAATTGTAGGAAAAGAGCTTCCTTCCATGTTTTCTGCTGCACACCATTCATTTTTAGCACAAATGAGCACCAATTATGCATGCGCCTGTATATTACTAATAACTGTTATTATTATTAACAATTGTGTGATTTTTTTCACCATACAAGTCACACCAGAGTACGGATTGCATAGTGGCTAAGCAGTGAGTGTGCTAGTTTCCACAGCAGAAGATTCCTGCCCATTCTCCATGCAAGGTGGAGTTGTCTCAGGAAGGGTATCTGGAGTAAAAAAATAAAAAATAAAACTTGCGCCAAATCGACATTCAGATCTATACTGGATCTACTGTAGCGACCCCGAAGCAGAAATAACTTACTAATTCTCAACTGAGCACACTAGTTTGGCAGGACCTCCCAAACTAAACACAAAAAAGATCATGATTTATACCCTGGAAAATATGGTATTAATTCTTCATAGATCAATATTTTAATCATAAATATATCCAATTATGACACTTTGATGACACATTTCATGATTGAGGTAACAGCATGTACTTGAGGATGTCCTCAGCCATTTGTAACTTCTGCTTCCTCTCTTGCTCTGGCAGCATGGAGAACTCTGCCAAGCATGGATCCTGCTTCTTGTTTGCATCTCTCACCTGCTTAACAAAGATGCATAGTTTTGACAAAGGAAACATACAGTCAGTTATTTGCATTGTTTCAGGTCTCTTACAGGTCCATGTGTCCATCCAAGCTCAATCTTGTCCATTACCCAGAGTTCATGGGTATTCTCAGCCAATTTTTCACAGATATCCTCAAGTTGTGGGGGTAATGCCACCTATTGGGACAATAATGATAAAATTAAAATTAGTGCATACTAACATGATATACTGATTCATTTTAAATTATTTATACATGATTAAAAATAAGAATAATAAGTAAACAGTACAAATTTCAATCAAATCAAAAGTGCTCAGAGAGCACAGCAATGACACTACAACATTTTAATGTTTCAGGCATGAAGATAAAATATTGCATGGGCTTTGAAATAGTTACGTTCTCAAATAATAAAATATTTGAACAGATTTTCATAAAATTAGCCATTTTCCTGTGTATCAGCATGGTGCTAGAAATTTGACTTTGATGTCTGATATTAATCACTAACAAAACTAACCAAAATCAAATCACTTGTTCTCACACATAAGCCCAAAGTACCTGCCAACATCGATCCAAATCTCAGTCGGTGTTCTCAAGACAGCTTGATAATAATCTTAAGTACAAACATCATTATATAGAGTGCTTGAGAATCACAAAGTTGCACTCATAACGGTAATTTCTTCTGCCAAGAATCAACATCCTATTAAATCAGGAACCATAACATTCAAACCCTTTTTTTAAAATCAAGAAACAGTTTGTAGATTAGTTTTTAGTTATTGAGAAAAGGTTAAAAAACATATAACCATGCATTCTTCAATAAAGTTAAAATAAACTCCAAACCATCACCAAAGGTTAATGGATTCTTCCATTTGTAACACTCAGATTTTTGTTTTTTCCAATACATTTTATAATAATCAGTTCAATAGTTGTCACATAATCCTAAATATCAGACAGAAACATGGGCACAATTATACCCTCCTCAGGGGACAAAGTAAATAAAATCTACCTACATATAGTGGTATTTACCTTGCTGATGTCTACTGGTGCAGGACTAAAAACAACTGGTGTAACTGATGCTGAGGGGCCAATCAGCTCTTGCTTCCCTTCTCCATAACGCTTGATGTATCTCTGACTAGGCTCCACTTTTAGTTTGACTCTTGGAAGGAGAGCTTCACAGCACGGAGCAAAACCTGGAGGAGGCAGAAAGCGAAACTCCCCATGCAATCCCCCGAGCAGAAAATGAAACCTGGTTTCCAGAAAGAGGACAAGAAAGGTGTTTAACTATTAAGCTGCAAAGTCCTTATTGAGGAAACAACATCAACACAGACTGAATGACACTGCTGACTAGAGCACGTAAAAATCACACTGAAGCAAAAGGTATCGGTGAGTGTGTGTGTGTGTGTGTGTGGGGGGGGGGGGGGTAAAAAACTAAAATAAAAAAGCTCCATTTCTCACTTCACTCCAGCAGAGAAGCTGACCACAGGGAACAGCAGTCCGTCAGCACTGAAGTTCTCCAGCATTCCCTGAACAGGTAGACCGTTTAGCCGGAACGAGATGCAGGAAGCACTGAGGTCAAGGCAGCAGCTGACCACGTCGTTGTCTTTCAGCAGGTGGGGGAAAGGAGAGCTCACGCTGCGACCCACACACCCTGAAATTCAGGAGACATTCAGCCCTGCACTGTAACCATGCAGTGCTGGGACTGTGCAGATGTAATTATCAATAAGAAAATTATTATTTTTAACAAATAATAGAAAGAAAATTATAAAACAACGAATCAGTAAATTACAATGGGGCTCCTTTAGGAGTAACCTACAGGAGAGAATTAAAAACCTACTCTAAATTGTACATCAGGCATTTTTTTGTGCAGCTCGAAATCTAAGTCACCACCAACCCCTCAACCAGGAATTGATTTTACCATGTTTCTTCTGCCGATTTTTCTCAGCAAAACCATTTCCTTGACCATTCGTCACTTTCCAGCATGGTCATTTAGCTTTTTGAGAACTACCTACCTGACACAGATGTACCATAAAAGTACCACACTGTTTGTATTTCTGAATGATTGATGTACAACCCCAATTCCCATGAAGTTGGGACGTTGTGTAAAATGTAAATAAAAACAGAATACAATGATTGCAAATCCTCTTCAACCTATATTCAATTGAATACACCACAAAGACAAGATATTTAATGTTCAAACTGATAAACTTTATTGTTTTTGTGCAAATATTTGCTCATTTTGAAATGGATGCCTGCAACACATTTCAAAAAAGCTGGGACAGTGGTATGTTTACCGCTGTGTTACATCACCTTTCCTTCTAACAACACTCAATAAGTGTTTGGGAACTGAGGGCACTTATTGTTGAAGCTTTGTAGGTGGAATTCTTTCCCATTCTTGCTTGATGTACGACTTCAATTGTTCAACAGTCCAGGGTCTCCATTGTCAAATTTTGTGCTTCATAATGCGCCACATATTTTCAATGGGTAACAGGTCTGGACTGTAACACTTGCAGAATGTGGCTTGGCATTGTCTTGCTGAAAATATGCAGGAACGTCCCTAAAAAAGATGTTGCTTGGATGACAGCATGTGTTGCTCCAAAACCTGGATGTACCTTTCAGCACTGATGGTGCCATCACAGATGTGTAAGTTGCCCATGTCATGGGCACTAACACACCCCCACAGCATCACAGACTTTTGAACAGGTAACAATCTGGATGGTCTTTTTCCTCTTTTGTCTGGAGGACACAACGTCCATGATTTCCAACACAATTTGAAATGTGGACTCATCAGACCACAGCACACTTTTCCACTTTGCGTCTGTCCATTTGAAATGATCTCGAGAAGGCGGCGGTGTTTCTGGATGTTGTTGATGTATGGCTTTTGCAAGTTTTAACTTGCACTTGTAGATGTAGCGACGAATGCGTTAACTGACAGTGGCTTTCTGAAGTGTTCCTGAGCCCACGCGGTAAGATCCTTTACACAATGTCAGTTTTTAATGCAGTGCTGCCTGAGTGATCGAAGGTCACGGGCATTCAATGTTGGTTTTCGGCCTTGCTGCTTACGTGTAGAAAGTTCTCCAGATTCTCTGAATCTTCTGACTATATTATGAACTGTAGATGATGTAATCCCTAAATTCCTTGCAACTGAACGTTGAGAAACATTGTTAACATGTTGGACTATTTTTTCACATAGTTGTTCACAAAGTGGTGATCCTCACCCCATCTTTGCTTGTGAATGGCTGAGCCTTTTGGGGATGCTCCTTTTATACCCTATCATGACACTCACCTGTTTCCAATTAGGTGTTCTTTGAGCATTCATCAACTTTTCCAGTCTTTTTTTGCCCCGTCCCAACTTTTTTGAAATGTGTTGCAGGCATCCATTTCAAAATGAGCAAATATTTGCACAAAAACAATAAAGTTTATCAGTTTGAACATTAAATATCTTGTCTTTATGGTGTATTCAATTGAATATAGGTTGAAGAGGATTTGCAAATCATTGTATTCTGTTTTTATTTACATTTTACACAACGTCCCAACTTCATGGGAATTGGGGTTGTAAATGAAGTCTAAGAAATGTTCAGTGAGTTGGAAATGTTCTTGGATTCATACCCTGACATTTCTCAAGAAAACTGGCTGGAAAATGATTCATTCTTACATTTAGAATAAATTGTCCTGTCCTGACCTTTTTTTTTCTTGGAAAATGCTGTAGGCCTTAAATGTACACAGTAAACTGTACATGTACTTGGGACCAGAGGTGGGAAGAAGTCTCCGTCAAGTCATTCTCAAGTCATCAATCTGCAAGTCCCAAGTCAGCTTGCAAACAAATGGTCATCATTATGACTTGAGACTTTACTTGGGACTTGCTGATTCATGACTTGAGAGTGATTTTGTCCCACCTCTGCTCGGGGCCACTATTTTTTTTTTTTTTTCAAAATTTTCATGGAGGAGCTCCCCCTCTATCCCCACCGTGGGTTGGGTGTGCGTGACACTAGTCGGCACCTAAAATTCTTTTAAGATTCATGAAGGCAAAGAGTTGTCATGTTATGAAAATGACAAATTCCAATTGATTACAATGATATGTATGTCATGCTGTTTAATTGGAAAAAATAACCTTTTCATCTCTGAGAAAATCAAGTGATACAATGATTATGCAGTGCAGATTTACAGAAAGGGCATCTGTTAGTTAAGTGAAGCAGTACATCTCATCTGACTTCAGCATTCAGCAGTTTTGAGTGTTAAATTTTATTTTTGTACACAAGCAATACCACACGGACAAATAAATACTGATTTTATTAGATTTTTATTTGCTGTTGGGTTGGCTACAATATTTGCTCACATATGTTGCATTAGGCAAGTCACATCTTCTTTCACATCCTTCTTCTTCTTCTTCTTTGTCTTTCGGCTGTTCCCGTTAGGGGTCGCCACAGCAGATCAATCGTTTCCATCTCACCCTGTCCTCTGTATCTTCCTCTGTCACACCAACCACCTGCATGTCCTCTCTCAGCACATCCATGAACCTCCTCTTTGGTCTCCCTCTTCTCCTCCTGCCTGGTGGCTCCATCCTCAGCATCCTTCTCCCTATATACCCTGGGTCCCTCCTCTGCACATGTCCAAACCATCTCAATCTCGCCTCTCTGACTTTGTCTCCAAACCGTCCCACCTGAGCTGTCCCTCTGATATGTTCATTCCTAATCTTGTCCATTCTTGTCACTCCCAAAGAGAATCTCAACATCTTCAGCTCTGCCACCTCCAGGTCTGCCTCCTGTCTTTTTGTTAGTGCCACTGTCTCTAAACCATACAACATAGCTGGTCTCACTACTGTTTTGTAAACTTTCCGCTTCACTCTTGCTGATATTCTTCAGTCACAAATCACTCCTGCCACCTTTCTCCACCCACTCCACCCTGCCTGCACTCTCTTCTTCACCTCTCTACCACACTCTCCATTACTTTGAACAGTTGACCCCAAATATTTAAACTCATCTACTTTCACCACTTCTACTCCTTGTAACTGCACTATTCCACTGGGCTCCCTCTCATTCACACACATGTACTCAGTCTTGCTTCTACTGACTTTCATTCCCCTTCTCTCCAAAGCATATCTCCACTTCTCCAGACTAGACTCAACTTGCTCTCTACTCTCACTACAGATCACAATGTCATCTGCAAACATCATAGTCCATGGGGACTCATGTGTGATCTCATCTGTCAACCTGTCCATCACCACTGCAAACAAGAAAGGACTCAGAGCTGATCCTTGGTGTAATCCCACCTCCACCTTGAATGAGTCTGTCATTCTGACTGTGCATCTCACCACTGTCACACTATTCTTGTACATGTCCTGCACTACCCTAACGTACTTCTCTGCCACTCCAGACTTCCTCATACAATGCCACAACTCTTCTCTTGGCACCCTATCATAAGCTTTTTCTAAGTCCACAAACACACAATGTAACTCTTTCTGTCCTTCTCTGTACTTTTCCAACAGTATTCTCAGAGCAAACACTGCATCTGTAGTGCTCTTTCTCGGCATGAAACCATATTGCTGCTCACAGATCTTCACCTGTTTTCTAAGCCTAGCTTCTACTACTCTTTCCCATAACTTCATGCTGTGGCTGATCAGCTTTATGCCTCTGTAGTTACTGCAGCTCTGCACATCACCCTTGTTCTTGAAAATAGGAACCAGCACACTTCGTCTCCACTCCTCAGGCATCCTCTCACTTTCCAAGATTTTATTAAACAATCTGGTTAGAAACTCTACTGCCATCTCTCCTAGACATTTCCATGCCTCCATTGGAATGTCATCTGGACCAACTGCCTTTCCACTCTTCATTCTCTTCATAGCAGCCCTCACTTCGTCCTTGCTAATCTCTTTTACTTCCTGATTTACTCTCACCACATCATCCAGCCTTTTCTCTCGCTCATTTTCTTTATTCATCAACTCTTCAAAATATTCCCTCCACCTTCTCAACACACACTCCTCACTTGTCAGCACATTACCATGTGCATCTTTTACCACCCTAACCTGCTGCACATCCTTTCCAGCTCTGTCCCTTTGTCTGGCCAATCGGTACAAGTCCTTTTCTCCTTCCTTACTATTCAACTTCTTGTACAGCTCGCAATATGCCTTTTCCTTTGCTTTTGCCACTTCTCTTCTCGCCTTACGCCGCATCTCCTTGTACTCCTGTCTACTTTCTTCATCTCTCCGACTATCCCAAAACTTTTTCGCCAACCTCTTTCTCCTTATGCTTTCCTGGACCTCTTCATTCCACCACCAAGTCTTCTTGTCTTCCTTCCACTGTCCAGATGTCATACCCAGTACTGCCCTAGCTGTCTCCCTCACCACATCTGCAGTACTTTTCCAGTTGTCCAAAATTGCTTCCCCTCCAACTAGTGCTTCTCTCACCTGCTCGCTAAATTTCACACAACAGTCTTCCTCCTTCAGCTTCCACCATCTGATCCTTTGTTGAGCTCTCACTCTCTTCTTCTTCTTTACCTCTAAAGTCATCCTACAAACAACCATCCTATGCTGTCTAGTGACACTCTCTCCTGCTACCACCTTACAGTCTGTGATTTCTTTTAGCTTGCATCTCCTATAAAGAATGTAGTCCACCTGTGTGCACCTTCCCCCACTCTTATATGTTACCCTGTGCTCCTCCCTTTTCTTAAAGTAGGTATTCACCACAGCCATTTCCATCCTTTTTGCAAAATCAACTACCATCTGTCCTTCCCCATTTCTATCCTTGATACCATATCTACCCATTACTTCCTCATCACCTCTGTTCCCTTCACCAACATGCCCATTGAAGTCTGCTCCTATCACCACTCTTTCATGCTTGGGCACACTCTCCACCACCTCATCTAACACACTCCAGAAATCTTCTTTCTCCTTCATCTCACAACCTACCTGTGGGGCATATGCACTGATGATATTCTTCATCACCCCTTCAATTTCCAACTTCACACTCATCACCCTGTCAGACACTCGCTTAACCTCCAACACACTTTTAACATACTCTTCCTTTAAAATGACCCCAACACCATTTCTCTTCCTGTCCTCACCATGGTACAACAACTTGTACCCACCGCCGATGCTCCTGCTCTTACTTCCCTTCCACTTGGTCTCTTGCACACACAATATGTCTACCTTTCTCCTCTCCATCATATCAGCCAACTCTCTCCCTTTACCAGTCATACTACCAACATTCAAAGTCCCCACTCTCATTTCCACCCTTCTAGTTTTCTTCTTCTCCCGCTGTTCGTGGCAACGTTTTCTTCCTCTTCTTCGTTGTCTTCACCCAGCAGTAGCCCAATTTCCACCGGCACCCTGTTGGGCAATAGCACCGGTGGCGGACATTGTTAACCCGGGCCGCGACCGATCCGGTATGGGAATTCGATTCTGAGTCTGCATAGTTGGGTTGGCTTGTTTTACGCCGGATGCCCTTCCTGACGCAACCCTCCTCATTTATCCGGGCTTGGGACCGGCACTCAGAATGTACTGGCTGCACACCCCATGTGGCTGAGTTTTCCAATTCTCCTTTTCTTTTTTCTCATTTCTTGGCAAGTCAACACCCCACCAGCCTTTTAGACGAAGGTACTGTTTTAGGCACATCTTTTAGGGCCTACAACAAAGCAGTTGATATTAGCTAAAAATCCCATATATCAACATAATGAACAGCCGGTATTTACATATTAATATAACAATTTCAGGCAAGTTAGGTCGCAATCTATGTATTTGTGAGTTTAAAAAAAAAGTTGGCTGAATAAAATTGGGATGCAATCTGTGCATTTATAAATTAAAATCACCAAAGGCAGTGTATGTATTTTTCCTTTCAGAAGACCTTGTACTGCTACTTGTTTAAAGTTGCAGATGTTGCCTGTAAAAAGACAATCACTAAATCCTGAAGGGTAGTATCTCATTGGGCTGCGACAGCCTGCGAATGGCATCTGTGAAGAAATTTACACAGATTTTTGCAAGACCTGCGGCCGATCCCTCTCACCTCAGTTGCAGGCACCTTAGTCCAGCCACCCGACTCTGCAGCTAACCAGCACCCACCCCCCACCGCACGTGCGTGAGCTGGCTTGACATGTCCTGTCTGGCCATGGACAAGCTGCACGGACCGGATTCATTGTGTTTACCTTATTAATTTCGATATTTTTCTGAGGACAGAAGTGGATTTAAGTTTAATGCTCCTGGTCAGCACAAACCCGACATGCACACATGGGCTGGACACATCCTATCTGTCCATATACAACCTGTACAAACCGGATTCATTGTGCTTACCTTTATTTATTTATGATTCTGAGGACATAGGTGGATTTAAGTTTAATGTTTAATAAATCATAGTCTCAAACTGAAACACCTGTTACCATTGGAACCACAGAGGAACTAGGATTGGACCACAGGATGCAGGCAGCTGAACACAAGCGGGTAAGTGCAAAAACAAGGTGTTTAATGATCCAAAGTGACGGTGATAATCCAATCATGACACAACTCTTCCAAGTGGCAAAATCAAAAAATGCAACGACAGGAAAAGTGAACAAACTAACAACCAAAAAACAACTGTCAAAAAGCGACAGTGAAGTGAGACTTACAGAAAAATGAACAACAGATGGACAGCAAGTGTGACTGAAAGCAGGAACTGAATCTACGATAACTGACCGGAACAGAGAGAAGGTGCAGCTACATAAACAAACTGATTAACAACAGGTGTGACTGATCTAAATGGAACGGAACCACAGAAGCACAAGGAGACAAAAACATTATACAGAACGTGGAAATAAAACCCAATCGTTAATCGAAAACCAAAACAAAGCACACTATCAATGCAAAAGCAAATATGGAACTAACAGACAATATGATAAACCACTCATAGATCACATAGGTCAAATAACCAACAGTGCAAAACCCGAACCTTGAGTCACAGAAAATCAATCTGGAACTCTGACAGAATGAAGTGTAAACACGGATAACTATGTAA
The DNA here is from genome assembly GCF_902500255.1 of Thalassophryne amazonica. Lineage (NCBI taxonomy): Eukaryota > Metazoa > Chordata > Actinopteri > Batrachoidiformes > Batrachoididae > Thalassophryne > Thalassophryne amazonica. The sequence continues at coordinate 25,367,266 of NC_047115.1, read as the reverse complement.
AAGAACTGATGATCAATAACCCCAGAGCACAATGAGGAAACATAACCAGATCATGATGGATGGGACCTTCAGACACAATCAAGCTGTCAGATGCCATGCACAGCTGTCAGGCGTAACCCCAACAACTGCCCTCGGCCAAGGAACAGGAAGCCAAGACAATAGGAGTACACTCATCACAAACGCAGACACACACAACCCCCCTCACTCACATACACGAGTGACAGTGAGGGGACATACCCACGTTCACTGCTCCTAGTGGTTGGATTGTTTCTAACTGTAACTAGGACAGGTTAAATGCAGAGGATAATTTTAATTGTATGTATGTATATGTACAATGACAATAAAGGCTCTATTCATTCATTCATTTATACATACAGAAATCACACATAAAGGACTCTCACACATACACGCCCACACACCCCGGACTCAACCATGCAATGGGGAACACATTACGCACACATACTCCCACACACACCCACAGACAACAGAAGCCAGGTGCACACGCAGACAACAGGAGGAGGAGCACAAGGAGGAAAGGCAAGACCAATGCACACTCTCACACACACCCACGACAGAGGATACTGACTCAAACATCTGAACAACAGGTGACAGAACACATCTAAAAGGCAACCAAACAACCCGAACCATGACCAAACCCCCAACAACACCATGCTCTTGAATAAAGAGGGAATAACCTTCATACTACTCAAACTTTATTTCGTCAGACATCAGAACAGCAAAGAGGAGGGAAGCTAGCTAGGCTCAGGTAAAGCTAACTATAAGGTTTTAAAAATAGTATTGTACGGTATTTTTAAGTCCATTTACTTTTAGATACACATGCACTTGTTTAGTTCAGCATTGATGTTTTTGTCTGTTCAGTGGTGACAAGAATCAGTTTGATTTTGAGTCCATTGTGCCTGATACAACAACATTAATTAACCTGCTAGCTTTTGCTCATTAACGCAGTGTTTGCACTAGAAATAATAATAATGTGCAAATATTAATGTGCAATTAAATTCACTTTGCTTTTTGTTACATGGCACAGTAGCATTTCAAAATAAATGTGATTTATTGACCGATGTCTCTCTCTCTCTTTCTATGTGTGTGTCTCTCTCTGACACATTTATGGACAGATGCAATTAATACGATGGTACAACATAGAAAATACTTTTTTTTTTTTTAAGAATTCCAGGATCTCTTATTCAAGCTCATGTTTACCTGACCAGAGGTGAAGTCCATCAAATCCGTAGGAGCAGAGATCATCTCCCACCCCGTTGCTCCCCCAGCCTTCTCCTCCTGTGGGTCTGGGCTGGAAGCCCTGAGTACAAGCCCAGCCAACACGAAGGTGGGTGGGCACAGGTGTTAGGAAGGGGTTGACATGATCCACAACCAGCTCGTAATACCATCTCCTATGCTGGGCTGAATCTTCACCCATAGCTAGAAAGAGGTTTGGCCTCATGCTTGGGAGGAAAGAAAAGGAAATAAAGCAAAAGCACACAGGAAACTGCAGTAATGTATAAAGTACAAGTACAGATACCTTACGAGAAAATGACCCTGGTAAAATGTCAAATCACCCACTGAACATCACTAAAATTAAATTACCATGTTATCTGGCCTCAGATGCAATTAGTAAGTCACTCTGGCTTCTCCCTTGTTTCACTCGGGGTTGAGACATCAGATCCAAGGTGGATTTGCATGTTGATTATGCACAAATTTTATGCCAAATGCCCTTCCTAATGAAACTCCACATTACATGGAAAATGGGCAGGGGTGGCTTTGAACAGGAACATTCTACTCTAGAAACCAGTGCACTTTAATGGTTGATCACCACCCTCCCCTGACCTTGAATGTAATATAATTTAGTTGTACTTTTGCTTTCAAAACTGACCTCAGAAAACATATTCTTAATTATATTCAAAGCCACACAATTAAGTATCGAAATTCTTCTGCTGAGGTCAGTAAATTATATTTAGAAAAATGAAAGCAGCAATCATTTTTGAAATAATAGTTTATTTATTCTGCAGTCTCATATTTTCTCACTGATGTGATGTGACGACACAATTAAAAGGGAAATTTTATGCTTTCTGAAAGATGTAGGTCACTTAAAAAATGTGAACATGTGAATGATCTGTTGTTGAGTAACAATGTTTTTGTTATTCATTTATTCGTTCATTCACTATTTATTGCTTTCAGCTGCCCCCAGTAATTCAACATATTGGGTTGCCTATAATAATCTTTAATAATGATTAAAACATGAATATTTAATGGAATATGTCATCTGAAGAACATCTGTTCTTATTACATAGGCACAGATGGCGATAGTGTCATTAGAGGCTTGATGGAATTTGGGGGAGGTGTCTAGTGGTTAAAGCGTTGGACTTGAGACTAGAGGATCCTCGGTTCAAATCCCAGCCTGACCAGAAAATCACTAAGGGCCCTTGGGCAAAGTCCTTAATCCCTAGTTGCTCCCAGTGTGCAGTGAGCGTCTTGCATGGTAGCATCCTGACACTCACACCCTGTCTGTGTGAGTGGGCAAATGTGAGGCATCATTGTAAAGCACTTTGAGCGTCTGATGCAGATGGAAAAGTGCTATATAAATGCAGTCCATATTATTTCCTTTTGCTGCATCTGGAAAAGTATGCAACCAATACAGCACACAATGCCTGCACACACACTGAAAGCATCACAGTCTTATACAGGTATAAAACATTCTACACACAAAAATACAATCCCCAGCCTACCCAACCAAGACACTGGTTTTGTTTTGGCTTGCGAGCAGAAATGATGAAACAGAACACACAAAGAAACTTTGGATGCAGACAAAGAGAGAATATAACCTAGAGAGGTGTGCAGATAACAGGACAACCCGTAGGTTACCATTATTAAAGGATTAGCTAACAAAGACGAAAAATAAATCCTAGTCCAGCTATAGTGACACTAACTTCGCCTGTGGGACAGCTCTAATGACAGCAAAGTCATTAGGACAGAGGAGGTACTAGAAGACATACAAGCTGGTCAAAGATGATGAAACAGATCAGAAAGATTAGATTTTGAATGGAAGAACAAGCAGAGGACAGAGCTTCTGATGGAACAGAGAAATTGTGCTGCTAAAGGTAGACAAGATAAAAGAAAAAGAAAATTGCATGGACAAAGGAATGCAAGAATGAAAGCAAAGGTACTAATGAGACAATGAAAAGATGAGGCTATAGTGCGTTTTGTGGTTGGCACAAGCTCACTGAATCACATGTTGGAAAAATAAATAAATGAAATAAAAATTGCAGAAGTGCTGAAACAGACTTCTAATGAATGAGTGAATTGTACAGTAAGATTTCAGACAAAAGGTTTTGTGTATTTTCGACAACTGCTACACTGACTAGGGATTCCTGACTAAAATTTGGAAAAAGGTGATATGGAAAACAGACTGTTTCTGCAGCATGTTTTTCTCCAATAGCCTTTTCCATGAGACTGTCACAACCATTAACACTTTCATTGATCTTGCTACGATCTAGCTGTCCCAGAGTCTTCTTATTCTCAATAATATGAAGAAATAATACACAAAAATCAATTCTCTGGGACAGCTAGATCACAGCAGGACCAGTGTATGTGTTAATGGATGTGACAGTCTCGTGGAATTGCCCAATGCAAATGCTGAGTAGAGTGACAGACTTCAAAGTAGACCATAGGTATCAGTGTATGAAAGCTTGGTTGTTATTCACTGGATATGCTGAAAAAGTTTCAGGTCTGTAGGACAAATGGCTGATTTTTGGTGAATTTTATAAATTTTGAGAGGGGATGTATTTTTGAGTTTCATCTGCATGATGTGGCACGCCCACTTTATGCAATTATCCTCAAATTGTAGGGTTCAACTCAGACAAGATCCCCGATCATACCATGCAAATGTCTTGCAATTCTGTGCATTTTTTTCCAGATTATTCTTTTTGCATTTATAATGACGCCTATGTGTTTACCACATTTCTTACACAGCCTTTGCTTGTTCTTCTGCATCCTTGTGGCAAGTTTCATATTGATATGAGGTACTGTTGCAAAGATATGTAACACTTTCTCTTCTGACTGCTCCCAGTGGTCTGTTTTCCTTTATAAAGTTGGCATCTTTTGAGCCATCATGCTCCTTCTAATTTGTCCCCAGATAGCACTTGCACAGAGTGGTATCAATCAAAGTGATGGCCTGGAGTGAGATAGATTTTTAAGGTTTTACATATTTTGCAATACTGGGTAAAAATTGAAAAACAGAAATAGATGTGACCTATATTAAAATATTTTGCACACTCCAAAGAATGTGCCAATGTATGAATGTTGATTGTACAATGTAAGGCAAGAGTGAGCAACTTGTTCCAGAAAGGGCCAAGAGGGTGCAGGTTTTCTTTGCAGCCACTGATTCCACCAGGTGATTTCACTGATTAATATCACTTTGAGCAGATGGAATCAGTTAATCAGTGAAATCACCTGGTGGAATCAGTGGCTGCAAAGAAAACCTGCACCCTCTTGGCCCTTTCTGGAACAAGTTGCCCACCCCTGATGTAAGGTATTGTAGTTTTGGTAAAAAAAACAAAAACATATTTGTCTTTATCATAGCGCCACCTCTAGGTGAAAAAATGTCAGATTTGTTAAGGCCGTACCTTCAGCTGGTCTGTATCATCTGTAAACATTTCAGTTTGATAGGATGAATGTGAGGCAGCACGGTGGCTTAGTGGTTAGCACCATTGCCTCACAGCAAGAAGGTCATGGGTTCGATTCCTACCCTATGGATTCTCTCCGGGTGCTCCCACATCCAAAGACATGCAGGTTATGTGGATTGAAACTTTAAATTGTCCGTAGCTGTGCGTGTGAATGTTTGTCTATATGTGGCCCTGCGACAGACTGGCATCCTGTCCAGGGTGTACCCCGCCTCACGCTGGGGGCTGGGATAGGCCCCAGCCCCCCGCGAGTAAGCGGTTGAAGATGAGTGAGTGAGTGAGGTTAAATATTTTAAGAGGAAGTTCATCTTTTATTTCTCAGGTTGGTTGAGGCCCATCAGGCTCATTTTAAAAATGTAAACTTTTGAGGTCCATATATATATATATACACTCAACAAAAATATAAACGCAACACTTTTGGTTTTGCTTCCATTTTGTATGAGATGAACTCAAAGATCTAAAACTTTTTCCACATACACAATATCACCATTTCCCTCAAATATTGTTCACAAACCAGTCTAAATCTGTGATAGTGAGCACTTCTCCTTTGCTGAGATAATCCATCCCACCTCACAGGAGTGCCATATCAAGATGCTTAGACACCATGATTAGTGCACAGGTGTGCCTTAGGCTGTCCACAATAAAAGGCCACTCTGAAAGGTGCAGTTTTATCACACAGCACAATGCCACAGATGTCGCAAGATTTGAGGGAGCATGCAATTGGCATGCTGACAGCAGGAATGTCAACCAGAGCTGTTGCTCGTGTATTGAATGTTCATTTCTCTACCATAAGCCGTCTCCAAAGGCGTTTCAGAGAATTTGGCAGTACATCCAACCAGCCTCACAACCGCGGACCACATGTAACCACACCAGCCCAGGACCTCCACATCCAGCATGTTCACCTCCAAGATCGTCTGAGATCAGCCACTCGGACAGCTGCTGAAACAATCGGTTTGCATAACCAAAGAATTTCTGCACAAACTGTCAGAAACCGTCTCAGGGAAGCTCATCTGCATGCTCGTCGTCCTCATCGGGGTGTCGACCTGACTCCAGTTCGTCGTCGTAACCGACTTGAGTGGGCAAATGCTCACATTCACTGGCGTTTGGCACATTGGAGAGGTGTTCTCTTCACGGATGAATTCCGGTTCACACTGTTCAGGGCAGATGGCAGACAGCGTGTGTGGCGTCGTGTGGGTGAGCGGTTTTCTGATGTCAATGTTGTGGATCGAGTGGCCCATGGTGGCGGTGGGGTTATGGTATGGGCAGGCGTCTGTTATGGACGAAGAACACAGGTGCATTTTATTGATGGCATTTTGAATGCACAGAGATACTGTGACGAGATCCTGAGGCCCATTGTTGTGCCATACATCCAAGAACATCACCTCATGTTGCAGCAGGATAATGCACGGCCCCATGTTGCAAGGATCTGTACACAATTCTTGGAAGCTGAAAATGTCCCAGTTCTTGCATGGCCGGCATACTCACCGGGCATGTCACCCATTGAGCATGTTTGGGATGCTCTGGACCGGCGTATACGACAGCGTGTACCAGTTCCTGCCAATATCCAGCAACTTCGCACAGCCATTGAAGAGGAGTGGACCAACATTCCACAGGCCACAATTGACAACCTGATCAGCTCTATGCGAAGGAGATGTGTTGCACTATTTTCCACAGTCCAGCATTAGGGGTCTCCGATTGGTTCAAAATGCTGCTGCCAGAATTTGGACAAGAAGCAGAAAGTTTGACCAGATTACACTGATTCTGAACTCCCTTTATTGGCTTCCCATTTCTGTGAGGTCTGATTTTAAGGTTCTGCTATTAACTCATAAAATTATCTATGCATTGGCACCTCCCTACCTAGCTGACCTAGTTACACCCTATGTACCGGCCCTTGCTCTGCAGTTTCAAGGCAGAGGACTACTTTGTCTCCCTAACGTTAAAAAAAAGTTGGCAGGCACCACAGCCTTCTCTTATCATGTGCCTGCCTTGTGGAATAATCTCCCTGCAGACATAAAACAGTCAGATTCTGTAGAGACATTCAAGTCCAGACTAAAGATGAACTCATATGCCTAGCATACCTGTGTAGTATGGAACTATGCTTCCTCTCTTTTTAACTCCTATTATTAGCAACGGAACAGGTATCTGCCTCACTACATCTAAATTCTGGGTTTGTTAGTGAAGCACAGGTTGAGCTGCTGGCAACCACCTTAAGGCACCTTGACACTTGCACGCATTTAACCCCTGCACTTCTGCGCAATTCGTTGTGCCAATGCAACCCGCTTTGTCACACTGAATGCTGCACTTTGTGCCGCTGGCCGCTGTGTTATATAAAATATTTCGTAGCAGATTAATCATTTGCTGTCAGAGTTTGGCTGATGAAACACCTCTAATCGCTCCGGAATAACAGAGGAATTTTTGACAGCTACTGCTTGTCGCGTGTCTTTCGTGACGCAGAGAACGCATTTGGAACTGTCTCAAAGGTAATTATTTGTAATATTTGTATTGTAATGGCTTGGTAAAACAGTTACATTTTTTTCCTTCTTATGAGTATCTGTAAAATTATGTTTATTATAGATTTAACATCCCGTCTGATGTTAAATCTTGTTCTGATGAGCTGTGCTGACGCAATGAGTTGCAGTGACACAGTGTTTTTGAATAGATTGTATGTATGTAATAGAATGTTCACATGTATTTCAAAATTTTCTTTGCGCACTTGCACGCAGCAGCACACAGCTCACACACAGTTTACAACAAGTTTAGTCTGTGGCACTGCCAGTGCAGGGATCAAGTTTGGCCAAATGTCAAGGTACCTTTAGCCATCTCTTTGCTTCCCTGTTGATTTACTGCTGGTGAATTAATGCCCCAGGAGCAGTTATTTCCCGGCAGACAGACTCTGCTGTTTTTCTCTCTGTCCAAGGCACTGACAACACCAGTGACTGATCCTGGCCCTGCAACCCAGGGTGCCAGACTGACCTTGCAGCCTACCAGTGCTGGACATGGATGCCTATGTATAAGAGACCCAAGATGGACTCTACTTTATTTTCAATTAAGGGCTCTGTTTTTGTTGCTCTTCTGTAAAGAAACTCTTGTACAATGTGTAAAAACCTTGCAACTGTTAGAATGGCCTAAGCAGTGGGTCACCCCTCTGGGTCTGATCTGCTTGAGGTTTCTTCCTGATTATCACCACAGGGAATTTTTCCTTATGATTGTCGCCTATGTGCGTGTTTTGGGGGGGGGGGGGGGGGGGGGGGGTCGGAATGTTAGACCTTACTCATGTCTTGTGCCTTGAAGTACCACTGTTGTGATTTGGTGCTATGCAAATAAAATAAATTAAACTGAATTAAATTGAATATACTTAGCAAGTGACATGAATATGAAAGTAAAATGTAAGAATAAAGGAAAAAACGCTGCTAATAAAGCAAGATAATGAGAATTCTTTGACAAAATGTGGTGGCTTGAACAGAGCACAAATTGTGTTTTAAGTAAGTCCAAAAGCTAAAACAGAAAAAAAGAACAGCAATTAGAGCATGCTGGCATACATGGTCCAAATTGAGAGATTGTGAAAAGGAATGGAATGAAATTTGCTGAAGACTATCTGAGTAATAATACGCATGAGCCATTTAACCAGAGGCAAAAGGGAACTTCTCCAAATTCTGATTTAAAGAGGCAGAGACATCTGAGCAGCAGAATCACTGTTATTAGTCTACGGTATTATATAATACATGAATTAAAATAAAATAATTTATTAACAGGAAAATAAGCCAGTGAAGCAAATTAAAATACATGAAGGAAAAAAGCAACACGTTAACTAAGAGAAGCACAAAGGAAGCGTGAGTGTTGCAATGCAGAAAGATCTGAAGTGTTGTCTCCCACCCCCCATTCAAGGATGTTTGCACCACTGAAGATACTTCAAAAAACATGAATATCAAGGCCTGTTGGAGCAAGATTTCACTCCTTGATAAGTAGGGCTTAGCTAAATTATTGCATGAGGAAGCATGACAAGTACGAGAAAATGAAAATTCAATGATTCCCTGTGAGAAATAAGAAAGAAGGAATGAGGTAACACGGGAGGATACACTGTATTCCACAAACATGAGTTTAATGTGGCGATATCTGTATTGTAACAAACTGGTTTGTTAAAGAGACCGACAAAAGATGTAAAACTCACAGTGAGAAAAACGACTGCAAATTGTACCTGGTGACGTGATTAGCCAGACGGGTTTGCAGCAGTAAGTCTCTGTCTGGCAGCAGGTTGTCACAGATAAGGTTCTGATTAGATCGCACCGCTACACCATGGCATACACACAGAGAGGACAGCACCTCCAGCACCTGGAACACAAACCCTCGCCGTTTTATCCTGCACAATCTTAAGAAAAACAGCAGGGGTCCCACCTCTACATTTGGCACCTGATCATGAACTGCCACAAGACGTGTTTCAAATTCTGATTGTAAAGACACTGACTATGTCAGTACCAGTCAAAATTTTAGGCACACTTTCCCATTCAACTGAATACTGTTCCCAAGAATACATAAATCCACTGGTGCAAAATACTACCACTTATAAAATTTCTGAAGGATTAACTATTAAAATGTAACGTTGGTTGTAAATATTTATATCATTCAGCTAGCTACACAAAAATTTGGTACAATTTGTCATTGCCACAAGAATCAATACTCTGTTCATCAAACAGGGTGATAGTTAAGAGGGTCTTGGTGAAACCCAATCATGCTCAAATTCAAACTCATTTGAGATACACTCATTTAGGATGTCCAGTTCAAATTTGGTGAAAAGCCAATAAATTTTGCTGAAATTATCACAGGCACAGGAAAGACTTAGTGACACATATTTCCTTATGGCTGGCAGAGGATAATAAATCCAATACCTACAGTATTTTGTGGTCAGATTACGTGCCCGCTAAATAAAAGGAGCAATTAGACAAACCACAAATGCACTTGTGCTATGCGCCATAGATCATCAAGATATCGCCTTTGTTTTTACCTCATCTGAACGTGTGGGATTTTTTTTTCTCCATACTTTATAAGATTACTCTAAAATCAATTTAAAAATTTCACTGAAATTTGTGAAAAAGAGGGGCCATATTTACTAGAGTCCCTTTATTTAGAGTAGAATCAACTGAGAACACGGCGCCATTTTGGGGCCAATTATACTGAGCTACTGAACAAGCCTTTTATGTTTTCAACTTTTTTTTAGCAGTTAACCACATACAGAAACACATCCAGGTGCAGGTACTATCAAAATAAATATAAATATAGTTAAGTTACCATTTATGATGATTTATTTAATTAATTTAAAGCCTGATAAATTAATGCTTCTGAAACTCTGGAACTCCATGTTATGACATCAATGTGTGTGACAGTTTTAAAGTTCTCCGTCGCTGGATTATGCTTTATTCTGGACTAATTTGTCCCTCAACAAGCTTTTTTTTCTACAATCATCACCTCCAATTAAAGGTAAGGTGAACAATTTCCTATTTTTCCAACTCAGTGTTGTAAATTTCTGAACTCTTCTGCCAAATGTATGTGATCCCGAAATGTAATCAGCGCGCTCACTGCAAAAACTACTAAAATGTGAGAGGAAAGCATGAAAGCAGAAAAGTGTCAAATCACAGCCTTTTGTGGTGTCTGATTTAAAAGGTGCACGTCAGGCTTCGGGTCAGTGTCTGAGCACGGTGTGAAAAAAATAAACAGTCGGGCTTTTAATGAGGGAAATGACTTTGGTCCCACTTTACTCGAATCGGCGAGTGTCAGAGCACTGAACTTTAATTTTGTACCTCTGTTACTATGCAAGTCCAAACTGATCTGTCCAGTTGCATGCAAGGAGTTTTAATGGAAATACATTGCGATCGAACAGGACATTTTATCCGATGCGAGCAAAAATCTGTTAAACAAAATCCTTTACATACGCCGTTTATTACATGGAAAACCATACAAAAATATCCAGTTTATACGATGACGTGTAGGCGAGTTTTACTGTAAGTGGGACTGAATACTAAATTCAAAGCTTTGACAATGAAGTCGCTTGAGTTCCACATGGCTGACTTTATTTTCTCAAATTTTTCTTCAGTTAGGATCTGAAGGGAATCTGTACATCTTGAAGCTCTTGTGTCTATTTGTGCATCCAAATGCACAACAACCTGGCATTTTCAGCAAATAAATTAATAAAACAGCTGAATACACATGCAGATAGATTAACAGCGAATGCTACTTTGGCCCCAAGATGGCACCATGAGTCACATGACTGTTGCTACTCTCTGAATAAAGGGACTCTAGTGTTTACAGATGTGACTTACTGGTTGGAACTAGCAACTGCATGTGAATGCTAACAGCAAAAAAAAAAAAAAAAAGTAATTCCTAATTATGCTCCCAGTCTTTAGAAATAGTTTTAAAAATAGGATAACATGTCATGTTCACATCAAACATTTTAAAATATATTTTACACATATTAAAACCCTGCATAAATTACCTTGTGATTCCATCCATGCTTTTCTAAAAAAGAAATAATGGAAAGAATGTGTCCTTCTTTGATGGCATTGAGTGCTTCGGGACTTTCCACCAGGACACAATGCAGAACATCCAGAACTCCTGCACATGACACATAACTACAACTGTGTAACACTGCACAGATAAAGTAGAGAATTTACTGCATATATGTCTTTATTTTGCTATGATGTTGAAGGAAAATGTGTCAACTCGTGTCAGACAAACAAAACTACATTTTGTCCAGTTTTAACTGATGTTCGTAACTGATGATTATACAACCCCTGGCAAAAATTATGGAATCACCGGCCTCGGAGGATGTTCATTCAGTTGTTTAATTTTGTAGAAAAAAAGCAGATCACAGACATGACACAAAACTAAAGTCATTTCAAATGGCAACTTTCTGGCTTTAAGAAACACTATAAGAAATCAGGAAAAAAAAGATTGTGGCAGTCAGTAACGGTTACTTTTTTAGACCAAGCAGAGGAAAAAAATACGGAATCACTCAATTCTGAGAAAAAAATTATGGAATCACCCTGTAAATTTTCATCCCCAAAACTAACACCTGCATCATATCAGATCTGCTCGTTAGTCTGCATCTAAAAAGGAGTGAACACACCTTGGAGAGCTGTTGCACCAAGTGGACTGACATGAATCATGGCTCCAACACGAGAGATGTCAATTGAAACAAAGGAGAGGACTATCAAACTCTTAAAAGAGAGTAAATCATCACGCAATGTTGCAAAAGATGTTGGTTGTTCACAGTCAGCTGTGTCTAAACTCTGGACCAAATACAAACAACATGGGAAGGTTGTTAAAGACAAACATACTGGTAGACCAAGGAAGACATCAAAGCATCAAGACAGAAAACTTAAAGCAATATGTCTCAAAAATCGAAAAATGTACAACAAAACAAATGAGGAACGAATGGGAGGAAACTGGAGTCAACGTCTGTGACCGAACTGTAAGAAACCGCCTAAAGGAAATGGGATTTACATACAGAAAAGCTAAACGAAAGGCATCATTAACACCTAAACAGAAAAAAACAAGGTTACAATGGGCTAAGGAAAAGCAATTGTGGACTGTGGATGACTGGATGAAAGTCATATTCAGTGATGAATCTCGAATCTGCATTGGGCAAGGTGATGATGCTGGAACTTTTGTTTGGTGCCTTTCCAATGAGATTTATAAAGATGACTGCCTGAAGAGAACATGTAAATTTCCACAGTCATTGATGATATGGGGCTGCATGTCAGGTAAAGGCACTGGGGAGATGGCTGTCATTACATCATCAATAAATGCACAAGTTTATGTTGATATTTTGGACAATTGAAAGGATGTTTGGGGATGATGAAATCATTTTTCAAGATGATAATGCATCTTGCCATAGAACATTCCTTGCAAAAAGACACATAGGGTCAATGTCATGGCATAGGGTCAATGTCAATGAGCAGATCTGATTTGATGCAGGTGTTAATTTGGGGGATGAAAATTTACAGGGTGATTCCATAATTTTTTCCTCAGAATTGAGTGATTCCATATTTTTTTCCTCTGCTTGGTCTAAAAAAGTAACCGTTACTGACTGCCACAATCTTTTTTTCTTGATTTCTTATAGTGTTTCTTAAAGCCAGAAAGTTGCCATTTGAAATTACTTTAGTTTTGTGTCATGTCTGTGATCTGCTTTTTTTCTACAAAATTAAACAACTGAATGAACATCCACTGAGGCCGGTGATTCCATAATTTTTGCCAGGGGTTGTATTCATGGTTTTTCCCCACCATTGTTTTGCAAAATATAAACAGTTTTAGTGGTAAAATTGGTAAATATGACAAACCAGTGGAAGCTTCCAGCTGATTTAGTCTGCTAATCAGCCAGTCGAGAGAACTTGAGAAATGTGCACAGCTTGCATGGTTTCCTCTGAGCAGAGCAGCTGTAAATGAGAAAAGAAGACAACTGGTGGAATCTTAAGCATAAAGACACTTCCACCAAATGAGGACTGTGATTTTTGTCATTGTCCTCTACCATACTGTTGGTGTCAGTTGTGGAAAATTAATAGCGATACTGATCCATTTATGGTGTAGTGTATTACTGCTCACAGAGTAGCTCATAGAAACATTTGAGAATGTTCTCCCACTCTTCTCCTGTGTAGCACTGTGGAGCTTCACCAAAATGAGATGCACTGCTTTGTTGGTGCAGGCGTTCAATAGACTCCAGAACCAGATTAATCACACCCTGATGAGAAAAGAGTACATTAATGTGAGTGAATGACAAATATACAGGATTAGAAAAGAAATAATGATTCACCTCCTCTTGAAACATGTTCTGACGACTCTTTAGCACTGTCATGCTGTTCTGCTTAGCTTCCTGGTCAAGCCCCTCTGGCGGAGGTTGGAAATAGTTTATTAAGTCCTGCAGACTACATGTCAACAAGTCCACCGGTAGGTTGACTAGTGGGAGGTTTTCATGTTGACTAGGACTCTCCATATTCCTGAAAAAAAGTGGATTTTGCAAACAACAGCAAATCATGCAGGTGATCTGACCACGTCTTCAGTAGTGGTCCACACTCCATTGAATTCAGCTTATTTATGTAGCATCATGGTGCTTCACAGACTACCTGACATGTTCACACAAGGACATCACAACATAGCAGACAAATTAGGCAATTGTCTAAGACCCCTGACTGGGAAGAGGCCCCCACGAAAACAGTTGATGACATTAGATAATTTACAGCAATGGCAATTTTGTGAGAAACCACTTAAATTCTATGATGGGCCATTTATAGCCAAGAAGACTGCAATAACACTGCCAGAAACTACCCCAAATTAGACCCCATGCGACTATCATGCTATCAAATGCAGAGCAGCAGCAGCCTACTTTACAGACAGAATGCAGCATTGTTATAACATATATTATGCTGTATTTTTGTGTGTATGTATGCAGAGTTTTCACTTGGTTTATCCTTGTGAAAATAAAGACTACAAGGATGCGCATTGGCTGGGAGGGTCAGTTTTGCCTGGAGCCCCTGAAGTCCCTTGAAATGCTCCTGCATTCATGCGATAAACTGGGTTATCAACATGGTTTACACTACCTGATAAAGCACGCGAAGAGATGGACTGCACTTCGGATATATCGAGCAGTGTGAGAGTCTTTTTTCTTAGAACGAGACAGTGTCAGCCCATCGTCCATATGGCCCTCGCTGTGCAAAATGGCCTGAAAAGGACATCACACAGTCATTTTTTTTCTTCATCAATTCATTACGTTACACCTTGATTCCAAATATTCTCATAAGATGTGTTGAAGCTTACACATAAAAATAAATATTTAGAATTTGTGGCCTTACCTTCCGCTGTGTGCCAATCATGCGAGCATGCTTGGAATCAGTGGCTTGATAGGTGAGCCACAAGCCAGACTCAACATGCTGCACAAAACAGATGGAGTCTCCATACTTGATTTCCGGGGTTCCCATTCCATCAGCATTAGTCTTTGAGCCACAGTCAAGTCTCTCCTGCCAACGGGGGGATATTTGCCGTAAAGAGATGTCCATGCATATATGTTGCACAGTGTCTACATTAATGAATTGCAAAACTATACTTAACACACTACTGTCCAATATGTGGAAATTTATATGTTGGAAACTGAAAAGAAAATGTATTTCTCATGTGAATTCTGACCTTTGAGGATCGAAAGCAGAATGAGGCTGTGCTTATATCAGCCTTTTCCCGATCAACCAGATGCAGACCATTTTCCTCTGTAAGACCCAAATATCTGCCAGTAGTCACGTGACACAATCGGAAGGGCTGTCCCCAGTGAGTATGACGACCACTCCACCTGAGAATCATGCAGAGTAAGGTGTGTGCATTTATGGTCATTGGAAATCCAGCGTAATCATCTTCACAATTCAAGCAACAGGAGACAGAATACTACCTCCATTCTGGTTTGGTAAATAAATGTTAAATGGACTATATTTATATAGCGCCTTTCCATCTGCATCAGATGCTCAAAGTGCTTTACAATAATGCCTCACATTCACCCTGATGTCAGGGTGCTGCCATACAAGGTGCTCACTACACACCGGGAGCAACTGGAGACTATGGACATTGCCCAAGGGCTCTTAGTGATTTTCTGGTCAAGTTGGGGTTTGAACCAAGGATCCTCTAGTCTCAATCCCAACACTTAACCACGAGACCATCACCTCCCCAAGGTTTATTGTTTTTCTAGTCTTGCAGTGTGACAGAAAAAAATTATTTTGAGACTGTAGTAGAGAAGCTTGAATCTTCGACTGGACTGGGTTGCTTGACGCGAGGACGTTTTGCTTCAAATCGCAGAAGCTTCCTCAGCTAAAATTCTTGCTCTGGTAGTCTGACTTCTGTCTTGACTCTTGTAGAGAAGAATAAACCAAAGCCACAAAAGCTGGAGTTTTAAACCTAACCAGACCCCTCCTAAGGAGAGGTACCCACGATGGTCCCTGGACAAAGTGCAGAAGTCCCAGAGAACAAAGAGACCAGATAGACAGGAGACAAGAAGAAGAGGAGTGTCTCTCCCTTATTTAGCAGGAGTAGGGGAAAAACTACAGAGGATCTTCAGACAGCACAAAATCCCAGTTTACTTTAAACCGGTTAACACCTTGAGACAGAAATTAGTTCACCCTAAGGACAGGATGCCTAGTTACAAACAGAGCAATGTAGAGTACTCTATCAGATGTGATGAAAAATGTAACGGACACTACATAGGTGAGACTAAGCAACCTTTACACAAAAGGCTATACCAGCACCGCACAGAGGGCACCAGTGGACCTCAGTCTGCAGTTCATCTCCACCTTAAAGACACTAACCACACATTTGAGGACAAGGAAGTTAAAATCTTAGCCAGAGAGAAGAAATGGTTTGAGAGAGGGGTCAAGGAGGCATTATGTGAAACAGTTTAAACCCAGCCTTAACCAGGGAGGGGGTCTGAGACACGCTTTGTCCCCTGTTTACAATGGGGTACTCAGGTCAAAGCAGTTTCAGTCTTTTGTTAATGGTAATGAGTCATTCACGTCATCAGGAGAGTTGTCAAGGGACCCATCAGGAGAGGCGTCCGTTCCATCATTAGGAGGGACAGCTGCCCTGTCATTAAGAGGGTGCTAACTAGAGCACAATAGGTGCTAATTAGAGCTATTGTTTAGTCACTATCCCACAGCAGTCTGCCTCTCCTTAGGAAGGGTCTAGTTAGGTTTAAAACTCCAGCTTTTGTGGCTTCAGTTTATTCTTCTCTACAAGAGTCAAGACAGAAGTCAGACTGCCAGAGCAAGAATTTTAGCTGAGGAAGCTTCTGCGATTTGAAGCGAAACATCCTCGCATCAAGCAACCCAGTCCAGTCGAAGATTCAAGCTTCTCTACTATGGAAACCACCTGGACAACTGAGAGCCTACACAGAAAAATTTTGAGACTGGTAAGACTTATCCAGGCTTGCAAGAACTGAAGCCAGTGTCAGTGCACATCTGGACTCTTTTTTTTGTAAAGCTGGGCGTCTTGGTGGCTTTCCTCACTCTTCTCCTTCTTGCACAGTCACTCAGTTTTTGAGAATTGTCTACTCCATGCAGATTTACCATAAAGTGCCATACTGTTTGTATTTCTTTGTAATTAATATAAATAAAGTCCCAGACATAGTCAGTGGCAGCTTTACCATCAGAGAGCCTCGTCCAAAACTACCACAAAAGACTCCAAGCTGTCGTTGATGTTAAAGGGGAAATACACAGTATTAAGAAGAGGGGTATGTAAACTTTTGATCAGGGTCATTTGGGTAGTTCTCTTGTCATTTTGATTTAAAAGAGGAAACACAGTTGTTTGACAATAAATGGCTTCACCCAACCACTAACCATGAGTGAAAAAAAAAAGTTTTGTGTTGTCATTCATATTCTCTTAAAATGGCAAAAAAAGCAAAAATTCTGCCAGGGTATGTAAACCTTTGAGCACAACTGTATATCAAACTACTGCACCACCATTCATTGATTGGTACCTGTGGTAATATTATATATAAACAACTATCATTTTTGCAGTATGTGTAAGAGAAGCCTTACAATAATCACTAACAGCCTGCTTGATTCCAACTTTTCTGGTCTCAGCAAAAATCCCTTTTCATTTGAATACATATGTTAGCTTAATATGATGTTATACATTGTTTGAAACTAAGTGAGCTGATTTTCACATTCTACATGAACTTACACAACATGCAAAGCCTCCAGCCTCCATAGAGAGCGGGCATGGCTGGATACTGATCCAATCTCATAATGCATTACCCTGCAAGACAAAGGATGTGACTACAGAAGAAACAAACTTCTTTCCAACAGACATGAGGATATTAGTCTGTACAACTGACCGCTGCAGTTCCTCTCCCTGCTCTGTAGAGGGAATAGTCAGACATGCATCACTGTGGCTGTGGAGTAACCGCAATGTGTCGCCACCCTTCAGGTATCCTGGAATTAGTACAACAAAAACCAACATAATCCTTCTTGATTACTACAACTTTGTTAATACCAGCCCAATCTTGGCTACAGCTGAAGCCTAAATAAGAGTAACTGCACTCTAAAAAAGGAACTGCTGTCTCAATGAGAAAAATGTATGTAACAATTTGCATATATTTTTTTAAAGGTATTTCAACTTAGTTATTTCAACTTTCAAATGAGTTAATGCCAAAAGACTTCTCTAGTTAAGTTGAAATAACTTTAGTTAAGTTGAACTAACTTTAAAAAAATCTATGCAAATTGTTCCATCACCTTGTTCTCATTGAGACAGCGGTTCATTTTTAGAGCGTACTACATGCTGAACAACACAGAAAGTGTACTTTGTAGTACATGCTTGCAGGACTGTCAGTAGTTTGGTATGTCTAATTCCAATTTGAGAAAGTTTGCAAACTAATTTATGCTCATTACCAACATCAGTTTGCAGACATAGGCATAAAGCCACATTTCCTGACCAGTACAAGTAGATTTTTGTTGTTGTTTTTCACATGTTCCGGCACAGGTGTGAAACTTGTGCCCAACCAACATGCAGAACCACCTCAGATCGGCTGAGGGAACAGCCAAATGGACTTACTTTTCATTCTTTCCACATTCATGTTGGTCAATGTGTCAGGACAACATGCCCAAAGGTTGAGCGGTTATGGGGTTCAGTATCTTTCTTGGGGATACTTCAAATCTCAGTCACATCTAGAGATTGAACTGCTTGTTGATTAGTAAATGTTTGTTTTATCAACTGAGCTTTACGCAAACAAACAAATAAACAAAAATTCACCTTGAGCAACTCCACCTCCAGAGCAGATGGGAGTGACGCTCCAGAGAGTCTGCTGGAAAGCTGCATTAACAACCAGACTGTCACTCAGACTTCTGTTGTCAATTACAGCACTAAAGGACAGGTGCTACGAAGAAAAAACACTTGGCTCAGTAACATGAAATCTAAGTGAGGCAGTTGTAACTTTTTGGGTGAACACAAAAATCACACAGACAACAGAAGACAAAGTACAATATGAAGTGAAAAGAAATAACAAAAAGAACATGGCTGCTAGTGTACCATGATGAAAAATATAGTAAATTAATCTAGTTTACTTTTATTTAAATGGGTTTGCATGCTTGATTTAACAAATAGTTCTGTTTCTATGGCTTACCTAACCAGAGGATTGGTAATGTAACAACTATGGGTGCACTGATCTGGCAATGCAGACCTGTATCGGTCTGACACAGAATGAGCCAATCTGATTTTTCTATTGCACATCTAAGTCATGCTGTGGACCACGTCAGCACAGCGTCATACTATTAGACTGTGATATCATCATGAAATGCAGTAGATTTTCTTGATGGTGTTGTCTAACCCTAACCATAACAGCCCAAAAAGCCCACAGCCGATCCTAAAAAAAAACCTGTTTATTATTGTTTATTATTCCACGATACTATTAAGAAATTAGATTGTGATACCATCATGAAAATCTACTACATTTCATGATAGTATCACAAACTAATAGAGTAAATAATTTTTTGTGATGCCATTACACACTATGTTGAGACGACGTTGGCTATGCATGTTTTACTTGAGGGGAGCAGAATACTTGTTTCTCAGTTTGTGTTGATGTCTTGTTAGAGGACTAGGTTAGCAAAGTGCATCCAGACAAATGTATTATTCACAGATTAGTAGTTTTTAGGATGGGGGTAAACAGTGGCAGATTGGTTCAGTCTCAGCAGATACTGAAAGTACCAGTATTCTACTGCACATGAAAAGTGGTATTATACGATTCCTATTAATAAGAAAATAACTCAAATGGACATTGCTATACTTGCATCTAGATATTCATATGCAATAGGAGGAATGGAGCCAATACATGTAAATGCTTCTATCCAACAACTCATCTCGAACAGCACATATGCCAACTGGGATAAATGAACAGTCATTACAGACATTTGTATCAACAGAATGTTGTCACCTGAACATCTCCTACAAATTATAAGATAGTCTATGCATTAAAAAACTGAATCCTAAACTGAACACCAGATATTCCTCTCAGAGGACACACTGAGCTAGTATGAGGTCATCTCCAACACGGACCTTCTCACCCTCTGACCTCTGTCTGGATGCTGGGTGGACTATCCACCAACATGAGTCACCTGAGCCACACACAAAAAGAACATGTCAGAAAACAAATATTTTATATACATACACACACATACATTATTTATATACATTATTTATATATACATTAAAAAATCAGAGCACCACTACATTTTGCTTAAATGCCAACAAGAAAGCACACTTGGGTAAAATGGCTTTTAGACCAAATAGGAGACATTCACTGAGGCATGTCTTGTGTGCGTGTGCATGTGTGTGTGTCCGGTGAAGGCAGGTTTGGCTCAAACACAATATCACATCAGGATTGGGTGAATAGAATATTGGAGTTCTGCTTTCAAAATTGAAAGCTAGAACAGTTATATATATATATATATATATATATATATATATATATATATATATATATATATATATATATAAAATAATAAAATGAGAAACAGTACATTACAGTAGTAAATTGGTCTTGCTGAAGCCCAATGATGCTCAAATTCAGAATAATCTGTAATACTCTCACTTAAGATGTTCAGTTTGAATTTGGTGAAAAGCTGATACATTTTGTTTAAGTAATCACAAGCAAAATAATCAATATTCTGTTTAGTCTAGTGTGTGATCCTTAGAAGGTCTTGGTGTACTCTAGTCATGCTAAAATCAGAATTTATCTGACATATTAATTGTTCCAATAGGAAATACCTGTTTTATTGTCTTGCAGACCAACATCAAAAGCCAATTTGTCAGTGGAAGCCTGAGATGAGGACAAGCAGCTGAGATACTGCAGGGGCAAAAAAACCAACAAATAGTGGATCTATATTTCAGTAAGCAAACACTGTTAGTATTTTTTAAAAGAGTTATGCAACTACAGTGTAAATGAAAGACTTAAGACTGAAACCCTGTAATTCATATCTGTATCACAGCACTAAGACTGACCATGCCACTGTAGGAGTGTTGGAACAACACTGCCTGACCGTAGAGAAGGGTGCGATGGCCACCTCCACCTCCTGCCTATAAAGCATTTAGCAAACCAGCAAAGCACACAAATAAAGTCAAAATGGCACAGACACATATAAAGCAAACTGAAATAACACAGTAACAAAATATGTTTTTTTTACCCCATGGCTGATATTTGACTTTTCATAATGGGAAACGGGGGAATAATCAATATTTAACTATTCCATTCAATTATAGCTCCAACAATTGCGGTGTGCACAATAACAGAACACTGCAATGAATGTAATTGTAGTGCTGCAACTTGGGCTGCACCTATACTGCATATGTGCTTTCCATGTAAGATGTTGTGTCCCTTTTGAAAAGAAGTAAACAATAAAGAACAGTAATGAAGTAGAACCCAGTACATAAAGAAGAAAGCCATTGTCATCAAAATGTGTCCCTCATGTTCATTTATTTCAGGTTGGATAATTCATTTGTTGTAAAAAAAAAAAAAAAGTGCATTTAGTGGTTGAGACTGTGATTTGTGATGACACAATCACTTCATGACAAGGTCATAGAAAACTCTCCTCAAAATATTCCACCATTGTTAACTGTCCTTCTTTGTGTATTTTTTGGTCTCAACTGATCTTTGCCTGCAAACACATGATTTCTGGTGGTAACTACTCTTAATTTGCATCTGTAACAGACCCAAATATGGATGAAATGAATGCAGAGTGTGGGCACTGCCACACCTTGATGATTACGCAGTTTTATGCAACTTATAAAAAATTTGGTGAATACGGTGGCTACATCAA
Organism: Thalassophryne amazonica; assembly: GCF_902500255.1. Classification (NCBI taxonomy): domain Eukaryota; kingdom Metazoa; phylum Chordata; class Actinopteri; order Batrachoidiformes; family Batrachoididae; genus Thalassophryne; species Thalassophryne amazonica. Next base: position 25,345,743 of record NC_047115.1, on the reverse strand, counting down.
ATAAGTTATGCAGCTGTCACACCATGACAATTTAGCCAGCATATGCAGATGTATGAAAAATGCTGTCAACACGTTATTACAACCCCTGGCAATAATTATGGAATCACCGGCCTCGGAGGATGTTCATTCAGTTGTTTAATTTTGTAGAAAAAAAGCAGATCACAGACAAACTAAAGTCATTTCAAATGGCAACTTTCTGGCTTTAAGAAACACTATAAGAAATCAGGAAAAAAAAATTGTGGCAGTCAGTAACAGTTACTTTTTTAGACCAAGCAGAGGGAAAAAAATATGGACTCACTCAATTCTGAGGAATAAATTATGGAATCACCCTGTAAATTTTCATTCCCAAAACTAACACCTGCATCAAATGAGATCTGCTCATTAGTCTGCATCTAAAAAGGAGTGATCACACCTTGGAGAGCTGTTGCACCAAGTGGACTGACACGAATCATGCCTCCAACACGAGAGATGTCAATTGAAACAAAGGAGAGGATTATCAAACTCTTAAAAGAGGGTAAATCATCACGCAATGTTGCAAAAGATGTTGGTTGTTCACAGTCAGTTGTGTCTAAACTCTGGACCAAATACAAACAACATGGGATGGTTGTTAAAGGCAAACATACTGGTAGACCAAGGAAGACATCAAAGCATCAAGACAGAAAACTTAAAGCAATATGTCTCAAAAAGCGAAAATGGACTGACACGAATTCATGCCTCCAACACGAGGAGATGTCAATTGAAACAAAGGAGAGGATTATCAAACTCTTAAAAGAGGGTAAATCATCACGCAATGTTGCAAAAGATGTTGGTTGTTCACAGTCAGTTGTGTCTAAACTCTGGACCAAATACAAACAACATGGGAAGGTTGTTAAAGGCAAACATACTGGTAGACCAAGGAAGACATCAAAGCATCAAGACAGAAAACTTAAAGCAATATGTCTCAAAAAGCGAAAATGCACAACAAATGAGGAATGAATGGAAGGAAGCTGGAGTCAACATCTGTGACCGAACTGTAAAAAACCGCCTAAAGGAAATGGGATTTACATACAGAAAAGGTAAATGAAAGCCATCATTAACACCTAAACAGAAAAAAACAAGGTTACAATGGGCTAAGGAAAAGCAATCGTGGACTGTGGATGACTGGTATGAAAGTCATATTCAGGATGAATCTCGAATCTGCATTGGGCAAGGTGATGATGCTGGAACTTTTGTTTGGTGCCATTCCAGTGAGATTTATAAAGATGACTGTCTGAAGAGAACATGTAAATTTCCACAGTCATTGATGATATGGGGCTGCATGTCAGGTAAAGGCACTGGGGAGATGGCTGTCATTACATCATCAATAAATGCACAAGTTTACGTTGATATTTTGGACACTTTTCTTATCCCATCAATTGAAAGGATGTTTGGGGATGATGAAATCATTTCTCAAGATGATAATGCATCTTGCCATAGAGCAAAAACTGTGAAAACATTCCTTGCAAAAAGACACATAGGGTCAATGTCATGGCCTGCAAATAGTCCGGATCTTAATCCAATTGAAAATCTTGGTGGAAGTTGAAGAAAATGGTCCATGGCAAGGCTCCAACCTGCAAAGCTGATCTGGCAACAGCAATCAGAGAAAGTTGAAGCCAGATTGATGAAGAGTACTGTTTGTCACTCATTAAGTCCATGCCTCAGAGACTGCAAGCTGATATAAAAGCCAGAGGTGGTGCAACAAAATACTAGAGATGTGTTGGAGCGTTCTTTTGTTTTTCATGATTCCATAATTTTTTCGTCAGAATTGAGTGAGTCCATATTTTTTTCCCTCTGCTTGGTCTAAAAAAGTAACCGTTACTGACTGCCACAATTTTTTTTCCTGATTTCTTATAGTGTTTCTTAAAGCCAGAAAGTTGCCATTTGAAATGACTTTAGTTTTGTGTCATGTCTGTGATCTGCTTTTTTTCTACAAAATTAAACAACTGAAAGAACATCCTCCGAGGCCGGTGATTCCATAATTATTGCCAGGGGTTGTATATGGCAGCTGAAATGTTTAGTAAGTTCTGCGGTCATCTGGAACACGTCAAATACACCTATATACTTCAATATGAGTTGGAGATAAGTTCAATATAACACATTGGCATACACATTGGTTCAATGCATGTTATTCATGTCAGAAATACATTTTAGGTATGCTAGACATTATCTTTATGCATTTCGACCTATGTCTGTCAACAATCACGCAACTTACCCCAACTTATGGCCCGCATATGAGGGATGTGTGAGCCATACGTTGAAAATATTGTGCATGCACAAAATTTTTTTGTCAACCTCACCGTACTATGATGTACTCTGGAGTGCTTCATCAGATTTTAACTTATACAAAACATACCCTTACCTTTTTGACGTACCCCAGCGGATTCGACAAATTTTTCATACGTCTGCATACACTGGCTGAATCGTCAAAGTGTGACAGGCCCAGTCCATTGAGCACAACTGAACCTTTAGTTGATAGTGTGCCTTACACATGGGTACAAGCAGAAAAAATATTTTTGACTCAATATTTTCCCAGTAAAGCATAAGTACACATCACCTGCTTGAGAGTTAATCATATGAAAGCGAAAATTGTGCAGTGGTCTAATAAGGGCCCCCTGGGGTCCTCCCCCTGGGAAATTTTTCAAATTTGAGTGATCCCTGGTGTATCTGCGGTGGCATGGTGGCTTAGTAGTTATCATTGATACCTCACAGCAAGAAGGTTGTGGGATTGCTTCCCAACATTTCTGTGTGGTGTTTACAGGGAGAACATGCAAATGTGGGTTTCCTCCAGGCATTCTGGTTTCTTCCCACAATCAAAAATATACTGTGAAACATTAACCAGGGACAACAGATGGAAATTAGCCAATGGCTATAATCTGACTTGTCTACTTCATTGTATGGTAATGTAGATAAAACTGTGCTGTCCCTTCACTAATAAATGTAATGTATTTTGCATAAAGTTATTAGCCTATAGTGTATCTGATTTAATAACATTTTATACACATAAATTCAGACTAAATATATCTTTAATGTTTTCATGCCACAGCAACTTTAGTAACACATTATATCAAACTTTGTCAGGCAATTCTTTCTTCTGCTGTGTCTTCCAAATGATAATTTACAGATGCTCGTATACAATATTTTCATGTAACTAGAGTCTGTTCTTTGACAATTATGTTTATGCAAGAGCAACTTCAATAAATTTATCTTTTCCAAAAATATCACATTCTCCCAGAATCAGCAGCAGCATTTATTGCTTATACTTTTAGATTAAATTAATTCATGCATTTATTTCCTCTAGGCTGGACTATTGTAATTCATTATTATCAGGTTGTCCTAAAAGTTCCCTAAAAAGCCTTCAGTTGGTTCAGAATGCTGCAGCTAGAGTACTGACGGGGACTAGCAGGAGAGAGCATATCTCACCCGTGTTGGCCTCTCTTCATTGGCTTCCTGTTAATTCTAGAATAGAATTTAAAATTCTTCTTCTTACTTATAAGGTTTTGAATAATCAGGTCCCATCTTATCTTAGGGACCTCATAGTACCATATTACCCCATTAGAGCGCTTCGCTCTCAGACTGCGGGCTTACTTGTAGTTCCTAGGGTTTGTAAGAGTAGAATGGGAGGCAGAGCCTTCAGCTTTCAGGCTCCTCTCCTGTGGAACCAGCTCCCAATTCAGATCAGGGAGACAGATACCCTCTCTACTTTTAAGATTAGGCTTAAAACTTTCCTTTTCGCTAAGGCTTATAGTTAGGGCTGGATCGGGTGACCCTGGACCATCCCTTGGTTATGCTGCTTTAGACGTAGATTGTGGGGGGGTTCCCATGATGCACTGTTTCTTTCTCTTTTTGCTCCGTATGCATCACTCTGCATTTAATCATTAGTGATCGATCTCTGCCCCCCTTCACGGCATGTCTTTTTCCTGGTTTTTTCCCTCAGCCCCAACCAGTCTCAGCAGAAGACTGCCCCTCCCTGAGCCTGGTTCTGCTGGAGGTTTCTTCCTGTTAAAAGGGAGTTTTTCCTTCCCACTGTTGCCAAGTGCTTGCTCATAGGGGGTCGGTTTGACCGTTGGGGTTTTTTATAATTATTGTATGGCCTTGCCTTACAATATGGAGCGCCTTGGGGCAACTGTTTGTTGTGATTTGGCGCTATATAAGAAAAAAGTTGATTGATTGATTGATTAAATCCTAATTTCATGTTCTAAAACACCATCTGTGTCATCAGACCAGATAGCGCTGGAATGTAATGAGCCTTTTCATGAAATAACGTGTTAAAGCTGCCTTCACATGCACAGGAATACGATACTCACACGCAGACGGTCCAAGTAATGACTTTATGGCTTCAACACTTAAATGAGACCAATTTGACATTGCCCTATGAATCTTCTTGTGCTACCGTTTTATTTACCAATAATACCATAACATCAACAAGTAAAAAAAATAAGAAGATAGCACAACCAGATAGATACCATCAAGCTGCATGCTCACCGACTCCACTGTGAGCAAAGATGGGACTTAGCTAATGCATGCTTCCGATACCAAGCTGCAACTCAGTTTCTGCTACAGTAACAGCTGCTTTTTCATGCCTGGAATTCAACAACAGTTGTCTAAAAACTGCATCCGCAATACAGATGGCACTACTGACAAAGTAGAAAAATGCGTATTGTCACATATTCAGAATGTTGTGAAAGTGTAGGAACACGGACCCACAACAGGGGGCGCAAATGAACGGACAATGGAGAAGGTAAATAACAAGGTTTTACTGTTGTGGAACGTGCACAACCAATACAACAATTGACAATTTGGGATTAAACCGAATTCCTCTGGTGTCGTGTGGGCAGGCTCGAAGGTAGGAGACGTCCGTCCAAGTCGAACCGGAACCACCCAGATTTCCTCTGCCACCGAACCCTGGAAGTACTGGAACCGCCAAGTCCCGAATTCCCAGGTGGCCACTGCCTCCGCTCGTCGGATCCGGTACTGCTGGCAAGAGAACAAACACACAGGTGTGGATGCGGCTGCACCCAGTAACACAGAGAGGGGAGAAGCCGTCTCCACCTCACGTCACAATACTGCAGGAAGGTGAGTACTTAGCTTTGAGTAGACAGCTGTCCTGCAATGCTCAGAAAGGCAATATAATATAGCAGAGAATTGTTACCTCTATCTTAAGGCGATATCTCGGCACTGAGGTGGAGACGCCGTCCTGGTGATATACCTCCGTGCTGAGTGGAGTCAGCTGTGTCCACTGATGGGTGACAGCTGTCACCCTGGCTGCTCTCATAAGGCGGCAGCGCCCTCTGGTGCCTGGAGCCCGCACTCCAGGCAGGGCGCCCTCTGGTGGTGGTGGGCCAGCAGTACCTCCTCTTCAGCGGCCCACACAACACAGAAACTGATTTTGACTTGGTACAGAAGCTTTGGTTCTCATGATTACCTTTGGTTGTTTAAAAGTGATTTCCAGAGAGAATCACTTGCTGAATTTTGCAATCAGAAGTGGGAAAGCCTGACGCATCCAAAGTGACTCACTCAACACGTTTCTAATTGGTGATCAGAAAAGTTGAGTCCCGCTTGCATTTTTGACCAATTAGAATGCAGCTCCATTACGCCTGCATTAAACATGTGGACCATAAGGGACACAAGCGACAAAGAAAAAAAGATTAATTTGTGAATGGATATCATATATGTAAAGGAGTTTATATATTTCACAAGATGGACTTGACGGAGAGTGATTACAATTTGATGGAATTCAGTCTGTAGATGGAGATTTTGCACTCATGCTGAGATACTATCAAGGTGTGAAACTCAAAGAGTGTTGGGTTTTTTCTACAACAAGGAACAGGCAGGCTCTTTTCTGGTTCATGCACCAAATTTTGAACAGTTTGAAGCATGACAACTAAACCTAAACTGGTGCTTAACCTAAAAATTTGATTCTCAGCTGGAATCAAAAATTTTAAATATTTTTGTGTGAACCGTGGCCCTCCTTTATTGACATCCTTGATTATAATAGCGACATTCCAAACTGCTGGAAACAAGGGCCAGTTCCCAAAATGGCACCAAGATTCAAATGGCCCTGAATGGCACCGGTTCAGGAATCCATTGCCTGTTAGCGGAAAGGTTTATGTGAAGGTGAACAAGTTGTGCCTGACAAAGAGAGCACTGCTGTCCATGACACTACCCTGTATGAATAAAATAATTACTCTTGAAAGGGTTCTCTCCCTCAGCCCCAACCAGTCCCAGCAGAAGACTGCCCCTCCCTGAGCCTGGTTCTGCTGGAGGTTTCTTCCTGTTAAAAGGGAGTTTTTCCTTCCCACTGTCGCCAAGTGCTTGCTCACAGGGGGTCGTTTTGACCGTTGGGGTTTTTTACGTAATTATTGTATGGCCTTGCCTTACAATATAAAGCGCCTTGGGGCAACTGTTTGTTGTGATTTGGCGCTATATAAATAAAATTGATTTGATTTGATTTGAAAGGAAACAGAGACAGTTGGAGTACTCAAGATGAGCCTTCCTCCGACAATGGATCCATGCTGAACAAAAGCACGCACCTATGCATGAGGTCAGCGAGCATGCAGCTTGGTCATATCTATCTACTTCTGCTGTCTTATTACTTTTTTTTTACTATAGCAGTGAGGATTTTCTTTAACAAATAGGGAGCAACAAGATTGGCTCAGAGTTAAAAATTTCCATTTTTGCATGAAAAGTCACTTAAATGAAGAACTGACAACCAAAATTTTCATTGAGTCATTTCCTTTTCATCAACAAAGTGATCAACAATTAATTGACTAGTAGCTGCAATGTTAAAACTTTGTGTCCGGCATCTTGGCAGCCTTAAAGACACAATAATTGCTTTTCGCATCATGAGACATGAAATTAGACTTGTTGCCACTGGCAGACCCACACCGTCTATGACTGCTAGCAGCTGAAGAAGACCAATGGGACACCCATGTTTCACCTGTCCACGGCAGATAAATGTTTACTTTTGACAGGTGGGGATGGATCTGGTTGTCATTCAGGGCTCATGGAGGTTCTGTGTTGTGGTGGATACAGCAACATGTGGCACCGGCACATGCTCCCAAACTGTACTTGTTCCAGAGCAAAAAGAAGGGGTGTTTTGTATTTTTTGCTTTTGAGGTAAGACCTTTTTTCATGATTCAGACGCTACTCAGAAGGAGCATGCTGTACCAAGCAGCAGTGATTGGTCAAACACTAAAATTTCAGAAAATTATATTTCTTGCCATGAGCACAATCCCTACTTTACATAAAGTTCTGGGTTGTTTCATCCACATGGAAACAGCTGCAGGAAGCAAACCAACAAATGGTACTAGTGCCTGTGAGCCTGGGAGACTGGCAATCAGGAGCTAGTCCCAGTGGTGTTTTTTATTAAAGCCCTCCCTAATATAAACCACCACATCTTCCCCAGTTTGTTTCTAGCTGGTGGGAACCTTTGTTGCATGTCCTTACGTTTTCCGCCTGCTTCTCGACTCCAGACTGTCGAAGACAAAAATGCCCCAAAGTAATGAAAATTTTATATTGTCTGAAAAGATTAAACCACCAGAGAACAGAAAAGGCTCTCACCCCTGCAGCCAGGTTCTCGCTGTGAGCCAACATCTCCTCCAGGGCTTGAACAGACAGACAATGGGCCAGGATAAAGCCACATAGAGACAGGTCTGGTGGAACATTCTGGTAAAAATAGAGACAAGATAAAGTGTCACTGTGGTATCACCCTCCCCAGGCCAAAAACTGGAGTTAGCAGCGACAAAGCCTATGGCCATTTGGGAACTAGGCATGGCAAACTGGCAGAAAAAGGGTGAAACTCTGCCACCAAAAAAAAAAAAAGACAGAGACATAAATTATCAAACGAAGCTGAATAAATAAGTAAGGAAACATTTTGAGCTTGAATGAAATATTAATGCCATGCAATATTAATAAAGGGGTGAAAGAGAAGTAAGAAACTATGAGCCAACTTTTGAATGTGCTTTTAGGTAATGTAGTGAAACAATCAGAAGACGCTCATTAAAATTTAATGCAGAGGGACAGAGGAGCTGTCAAAAACACTATTCATAGGCTTCCTATATGTCAATGATTCATGTGTAGAAGGCAAGCACCTTTCTTAAAAGAATAAGCAGTAAGTCCTTTACAGGCCCTGAGGCTGATGCTCATGGGGAGATGATGGTCTAGTGGTTAAGCGTTGGGCTTGAGACCAAGAGGATCCTCGGTTCAAATCCCAGCCTGACTGGAAAATCACTAACATGTAAGGGGTTAAGAAGCAGACTTGTCGCTTCTGAAAAGCAGCAAAGCAGAGATCCAACGAAGCAGTGCTCCGACCTGCTGCTTTGTTGCTTCAAGCTTCAAAGCGGAGTCGTTACAGAAGCGGTTGATTACAGGCAGGCTGCAGGGTCTGCAATCAACGTAGAGAAATGATCATTTTTCCGACAAACACCCTCAAAAACAACAGCCGCTCTGAAGAACAGATAAGGGAATCGTTAAGCAAAAAGGCTATTGATGTTGGTGGATCAAATCATTTCTTAACGATTCTTGAAAAGAACCGGTTCTCGATACCCATCCCTAGGCTTAACCTTTTGGACACCGTTGTCACACTGACTTAGTTTAATCGTGATTAGAATTACTGCCTGTCTTTGGAATCTGTCTCAGTCTTGACTCTTTCAGACACTGTTGCCTTTGATTTACTCTCACCATTAGTAGTCAGGCTGATTGTCTTTTGAACACGGACTCTGCTTAAGCCCTTCAGGATGCTGTTGCCTAACAGGCTGATATCCTGAATGTTCTGCCCTCTGCCTCAGTTCCATGGACCACATCTTTGTGTTTGAACTATTCATCAGAACTTCTGTTACTGAAAAACTGCGGAGTCACTCTGCTCTCTGTTATCTGTCATAAGGTCATCCTCATTCAGAGTGATGATGAAAAATAAATCCTGAATGCATTTCTAAACTACAATTTTTCTGTTTAATAATTTCATTTTTCCACAATTGTAAATTAACTCATAGTCACCAGTCTTTTTTTATTCTTCATTGTACAAACACTATATTATTTTCATCATCCGTTTGTACTGTAATACACATTTAGAGTATGCTGGATGATAATTAACTGGCATGCTGCACTGAGGAATAGTGAGAAGGACTTTGTTACCTTGCAATTGGAGGTGGGTTCAAGTTTGCAAAGTCTACTGCCAAAGCTCTCAGCAGCAAGACAGAATTTCACATGTTCTTCCCTGGATGTGAAGGTACTCTGCAAAACCACCTCATCTCCCTAGTCCCCAAACACACACAAAATAAGCATACCACACACTGTACAATTAAAAAAAAAAACACAGACAACATATAGTATGTCAAAAATTCCAGCACACTCACAGTGTCAGTTGTACCCCAGCGGACAGAATAACATTGATTTTTTTTTTTTTTTACCTTCATGGTAGTTAAAGCAACTAAACATCGAATTCACTGGCCTGATAGTCCAACAAATAAATCGAGTGCTTACACAAATTTTAGCTCACATTTTGTGGTGGTGAAAAATCTTCAACTTCACCTAGACATTCCTGCTGGCCAATTCTATGGGTGCATATATGGTTGTCTCTTGCACTATTCAATTATTTTCTGATCAAGTAAATGATCTGTACATATTGTAGGAGTGGAACAAGACACTAACCCTATATGTGATAATATCAAGATACGTCTGTCACAATTTGATAGTGACAAGGGATAATGACCATGTGATTTTTTTTATTTTTATTTATTTATTTATTTTTGCAAATTTATTAGAAATGAAAAAACTAAGAAATCCCATTGACATAGGTATTCACAGCCTTTGCCATGAAGTTCAAAATTGAACTTAGGTGCATCCTGTTACCACTGATCAGTTTTAAATGTTGTTATTGTGGTTTATGTTAGTTTAACAGTGTTGTTAGTGTTATTGATTTATTGTGCTTTTGTACTTAAATTGTCAGTTTACATAACTGTTATATTGCTGTCACCATGAGTGAGTTAAGTGTCATGTTGGCACCATGAGTGAAATGTGTAGTGTTTTTAATGTCTTCCACCACGCCGCTGTTTGTCAAATTAAAAGTACTTGCGTACAGCAGAATGCCGAAAAATCAAACAGCTGTGTGTGTCTTAATTTTAACCACACACAAACTGGGGAGAGCTGACATTTACCGTTTGGGTCAAGGATGAATGGCGCCAAAACCGAACGTTGATAGGGCTACATAAATCTACATAAAGCTACATAAATCATCTAATAACCGCTGAACAATGGACACTGATGGTTACATTCTGGATTCACACGCTAATCCAGCAGGGATGGTAAATCATCTACATATTAAAAGCATGAGTGTGTGATTTTATTTGTAAGTACATAATAAATTGAAAATATGTTAAAATACTGGATGACATAAAAAAATTAACACTTATTTCCATTGTGGTAAATTTAAAAATCAAATGACTAAACAGAAGTAAAAAATAAAATAATAATAATAGTGTGCATATGGTAACAGGAAACTAAACAATTTATAAATACATCAAGACAGTAAACTAACATTCAAAAATTATGTAATTAACAGGAAATAAAAGGGTTGAGTTCTTGTTCTAAAAACTGTTGAGGTCCAATGTCTAAGGTTCTAAAATCATTCTAGATTCACATGCCATTCCAACTCATTATAGAAAGTTTGCACAATTTATTACCACCTTTGAAAAATGTCGGCTACCTATTTTATAAACACTACCCAATCTAGAGCCCGTGGATCTCCACGGGAAACACGCTAGTTCACACTAATTTTGTGTTGTGAATGTTTAACAGTAAAGAAACAAATTATTCTGAAGTATAAACTGTGATCCTTGATATCTATTTTGTTTTTGCATATTAAATCAACCATTTATACTTCGGCAATAGGTCAATATTTCTTCCATAGAGTAGTTCTGTTTTATGTATTTATTTAAACAAATACGATTTGATACGGGCTCCATGATATAATTATCACGATATGAAATGCATTGTTCCAAACCTTACATACTGCCTGGTTTTCTTGCTTGCATCGATTCTTTACTTTCTTTCAAAAGGGTGCATAAATCTGGATGTGGGACAGCATAAATTGAAGTATCAGTGTAAAGTCAGTGCAAACATCCAATGTCTCTCACTGTCTAGACTGCAAATGTGCATGTAGTGGGTGCAAACATCCAATGTTTACCACAGTTTACACTGCAAATTTACATGTCCATATATTGAAACTAAATTTTATCTGACTATCTATGGAATTCTGCTTTCCCTATCTATTAATGGAGCTATCGATTTATGTTTCCAAGGATCAACCAGTACTACTCACCACTCTCTGTACCCAGGGTGAATACCACCATATTGGGAAATCACTGCACTGTCTGACCCCCAATTTATCCATCTTTCACCCCTCTCCATATCAGCAGTACTCTGGAATCAGTCAGACACACTCCTCACTGTAGGGACATTTATCTAGCCTCTGATAGAGAGAGATTCTGCTCTTCTTCATGGCACATTTAGCCAGTGCACAGCAAGATATAATCAAATTACAGCCACAATAAACCAAATGATGTGCATCGATTCATCCACGGCTTCACATGCATTTTAACAATATTGGTGCTGTGCAGTTATGTAGCCTGGTCAGAATTATTAGCACCATCTGAATTTTAAGTCTAAAATTTAAAGTATGTTAAGAAAAAATGTGAACCAATTATGTATAAACAGAATATTTAATAAAATATTTAAAGTTACTGAACAACAACAACAAAATGCTTTCATACAGTGAAATAAATATTTGGCACCCTGTAATGAATTTACTGTCAATCCATTGGGCCAATGATTTAGGAAAAAAACTGGTTGATTTGCATTTCTTTCTCAACCCATTTTAAATTGTGTTCATAATTTTGGGTTTTGACACGTTCACCACACAACAGAACAGCTTTGAATCTCAGATAGCAACCACACAGGAAGACAACCAGTCCATCTCACATCTTGAAAGAAACCATCTATGTGCCGCAGCGGCCTTCTCCAGCTACTGGGGTCGGCAGCACTGAGGCAGCTGTGTGTTGGATCATCCCCAGAGAAATTTGGTACATGGTATGTCTTACTCATCACATTCTTCCAAAAAGTAACTGCTTGTTTTTCCACAAAGTCATTCCAGCTGTACCCAACAAACCCCCAAAAAGACCTAGTGGCAAAAAACCCAGCTATCGCCTTAGGTCACTGGTTAATGTCCAAGTCTCATAACCATACAGTTCCGTAAGACAGGAACCTCTAGGATCCTAAAAACTTAAATCTTCATTTTCCTGCAAAATACCGGCATCGTTGAACACCTCTGTTGAGCGACACCATGACTCTTCCCAGGAATCTCTCGATCTCCAGGACCCAGACATGACTATCACTGCTGAGATCATTCGGAGCTGTTAGTAATTCTGATCATGATTTTACATTCACGTGTAATGAGTGCATCATCCCAAATAAGCTTGGTATGATCTGCAAAGGCAAACACCTCCACCACTATGTTTGTGTGTCATATCCTCACCACTCTCCCTGTGACATGCCCTTATCAGAGGGCAAAGATAACAAGCTGTGAGAGGACAATTTACAACAAGGGAACAATGATATGATCATACCAGAAGATGAAAAAAGCCGTCCATTACTGTGCACGTCAGTGACAAAACAAAATAAAACGACTCAGACAGTGAAAATGACACTGCCGTTATTACACTGTGGGCAAACTGTGCATTAGTTATAAATTATTAAATGTATCATAAAGTTACACTTGATTGAGTAATCCCATGCTGATACTAAAGTAGTTAATATATAAAATATTATACAGAAATATTGAAATGTTAAAATGGGCTGTATACTAATGCAAAAAGGATAAATCATTTAAATCTGAAAGTCATTTGTAGCTGTACTAATAAATGGAGTCATACAAATAAAGCTAAAATTCCTTATTAAGGAAGAACAGCAAGGATTTTGTTCTCTGTTTAACAAAACGGAAAAATTGAAAACATTGAACACTGTCAGTCACAACAAGCAATTTGAAAATGTCAAATGTAGAAATTGTAATTGATTTTGTTGTCGTTTTCATTTTCCAATCATTTAAAAATATATTAATTTAAATTGTATTAACTTAAATTAATTTAAAAACAAATTAATGGAAAAAAAAACTATTTGACAATGTAAAATAAATAAATAAATCGCTCTACTATGACTGAGTTATTATGTTAATAAAAATATCTTGAAGCTTAAGCTAAAAAAAGTAGGAAAAGTCAGCCTATAGTTTAGACAACAAAAAATTAACAGACACTGCAAAAAACAATTGCAAAATTTGCTGATTAAAAGAAAATCATTGCTACCTATTTTAATAGTGGATTTAACTAATTAAGTAATCCATGAAGGGAAAAATTACAATCTTTACATGTTTCAACAATTCCAGGGTGGGGATTTGCTCATTATTTTTCTCAGTAAGAAATCAGCGTAAAAATCACGTGAGTTTTTGGACATGTGTCAAACTGTTATGACATTTTTCACTTTTTTTCTGACAATTTCTAGACTAAATGATATCAACTAAATAGATTTACTTATACTTAGATATCGACTTAGTAATTAGCAATAAAAATAATCCAAAACTGGACCTCTTAAAAATGAAATTGCAATGACAATTTAGTGACCAAATAATGAATCAGATCACTGATAAAATATTAGCTTAGTTTAACTGATACTGAAAATAAATATTAGTTATAGCCTTGATGTTAGACACTTTATTAAACAATTACATTTTGTTTAATTGACATGACTATCAGAATGAAGTGTACCTGTTACTTAACAGGGCTTAAATTGTAGTTAAGCTGCTTCAAAATATGAAATGCTGACTCACTGCCACCCAGCTGGTGGCACATGAGATCTGTAGCTAGCTGGTTTGACTTAGCCACATGTGAAAAATGTGAGTAGTTTCACAATAAATTAGCAATTCTGCAGCTCACCATTCGTAGAAACTGGAATTCATCTTCACCCTCACCAGTATCAGTCATTATGTCCAACAAACCCACTGAAGGTTTGTTGAAAACTCATTGGTGTCACTTTTAGGAGATAGAAGAGAATTCTGGAGCAGCAGCTCAAAGTCAGATGGGCGGGACAGGATAGAGTGGGCGGAGTCTGCTAATGAGACAAAGGTGTCATATTACTTAATTTATTCATTGGTGATCAAGGCTGGGTTTTTATGATCAGCTTTGATGTTCTCAGATGAAACCCTACCTGAAGAAGAAAAGGTTGCAGTTGCTTGACTGGTCAATTGAGGCTGGCTCCAGAAGCGAGTCCCATTCAACTCCATATTAAAATGTTTTAAAACTCGACCATCTACTATCCAGTATATGGCAGTGTTCATGGCAGTGTGAACACTATTTGCCATACGTTTGCTAAAAGTGATGATGAATCACTTAAACAGAATTTTTTAGTTTTCAAATTGGCTGTTTTTTAACAAATGAAAAAAAAGACATATTTACAAATACAGATTTATTTGTAAAACCCACCACGTTTCAGTAACACGTGTTTACCGACCAAGCAACCACTGATGTCAGAAAAGAAATGTTCCCATAATGCATTGCGGCATGTGCATCTAAATGCTAAAACCTTCAAAATTAGTGTATTACTTTAAAACGAAAACATATATTTTCACTTTGTAAATTGACAGACGTGACGTTAATTCCAATAACTTGTCCAGAATTAGTTTGTTTAAAATTTTAACCATAAGTAAAAACTGTCTGCCTGTGCATGACTCCAGTAAGACACTGGCATGTCTGTATGGTGTAGAAAGTAAATTATTTTCTCCCTCCTCAGAGTTTGGTCAATACCTGCCAAGAGGGGGGTTGAATGGGCACTCGCAGGGCCCTCGCTGTCTTTCGGCCGCTGGTGTGCAGGGATGGTTGTGGCAACTGCTCTATGAGGGGTTTGAGGCACCTCTGATTTTTCACAATGTGGTTCCTCCTTTGTGTGCCAGTCGGCTTCAATCATGTTATGTGTGAAGGGGCCTGAACAGACATTTGTTTCAGACATTTTAAGCCATAACATTATGTATAATTGGGGGCTTGGTCCTTTTGAGTGACAGCTGCTGAACCCAATTCAGTGTCCGCTTGATGCTGCTGCTCGCTGTCGTGGAGGGCTATGTGTGTTTGATTTGGAGTTTTTTATTACAAACACCTGGACCCGGTTTTATAAAGACATCTAATGTTGTTTAGTCAACTAAACTCACTTAGTAGATGAATTTTTTGACATTACTTGTTACACAAAGTGTTTAAGGCCCAGTCCCACTGGGGAGAGGATTAATTGCACATGAATTGAGTATACAAATTACAGGCGTTCGTTGTCGTCCGCAACAAAATTGGCCAAAAATGACAAATGTCTCAGTATGAATTACAGATATAGTAATAATGTATAGCAAATATGACAAACAATCACGGATGTATAACACATGTATTGAAAATGCATCGCGCACGTGTGGCTGCAACACCGGTTGTATTGTGCGTGCGCGGCATCTGCATTGCGGTCATAACAGAAGCGCACTCAGGCCTGTCGGCATCACTATTCACACCAACACCACAGCCTCTGGAGCGATTGCTGGACTTGGACGCGTTGATTGGTATATTGGTATATCCTCTCCTGTGGATCCAGCTCCCAATTCAGATCAGGGAGACAGACACCCTCTCTACTTTTAAGATTAGGCTTAAAACTTTCCTTTTTGCTAAAGCTTATAGTTAGGGCTGGATCAGGTGACCCTGAACCATCCCTTAGTTATGCTGCTATAGACTTAGACTGCTGGGGGGTTCCCATGATGCACTGTTTCTTTCTCTTTTTGCTCTGTATGCACCACTCTGCATTTAATCATTAGTGATCGATCTCTGCTCCCCTCCACAGCATGTCTTTTTCCTGGTTCTCTCCCTCAGCCCCAACCAGTCCCAGCAGAAGACTGCCCCTCCCCGAGCCTGGTTCTGCTGGAGGTTTCTTCCTGTTAAAAGGGAGTTTTTCCTTCCCACTGTAGCCAAGTGCTTGCTCACAGGGGGTCGTTTTGACCGTTGGGGTTTTACATAATTATCGTATGGCCTTGCCTTACAATATAAAGCGCCTTGGGGCAACTGTTTGTTGTGATTTGGCGCTATATAAAAAAAAAATTGATTGATTGATTGATATTGTTGGATGGCAGCAACTATCACACTACGTCTTTGGGGATCCATAACTACATCTGTACGTCTCCACAGCTGGACTGGCAATGATTGGCAAGTATGTCAATTTCTGTTTGTTATGCATTTGCAAATTGTCCACAAATCAGATGCAAAGCAGATGTAATACAAATGCTTTATTCATGGCCAGTCTGTATGCATTCGCCAGATATTATTTTAGTTTGGGATGTGGACGTGATAGGCACGCTATATATCTGTTTTACACACTGGACCAGTCCGCTGCCAAGCCGCAATACCCTGTCAGTTGCGGTTATCAGCAGATAACAGCGGATATACAGCGCATAGATTATGTATTGCGTATGTAAGGCGGATGTCATCCGCAACCGAAATTTTGTGCAGCTCAAAAATCCTGGCAACGGAAAAACGTGCCTCTGCAGATACTTGCGGACGTGTGCGGCTATTGGCCGACTCATACAAGCATGTTTCACGGATATTGCGGCTGTTTAGTGAATATGAACCAATTTTGTGCGCAATTCATACGCAAATCTTCCTAAACACCAGTGGGACCGGGCGCTTAGTCGGCTAAAGTTTCACATTAGCTGGCTGAAGTTTTTAGTCTGGTGCAGAGGAGGCTAATCTTATTTTAGTCAATGATACTTCAGTCTTTTACCTCAAAAAAAGGCAGCTATCATGTACCACCACTTGATGGAGGAGGAACAAAGGAGAGACTTGCGAAGGGAGGGGGTATATCCAGAACCACCATGTCCACATTTTATGTTACAGCCTTTTTCCAAAATGTATGAAGGTAATTTTTTTCCTTAAATTGCTGCACACAACATCCCATAATGACAATGTGAAAAGCTTTTTATTTTGTTTTTGTTGTTGTTGTTTAAATTTTTGCAAATTTACTAAAAATAAAAAAAAACCTAAGAAATCCCATTGACATAGGTATTCACAGCCTTTGCCTTGAAGCACAGAATTGAGCTCAGGTGCATCCTGTTTCCACTGATCATCCTTGAGATGTTTCTACAGCTTAATTGGAGTCCACCTGGGTAAATTCAGTTGATTGGACTTGATTTGGAAAGGCACACACCTGTCTACATATGAGGTCCCACAGTTGACAGTGCGTGTCAGAGCACAAATCAAGCATGAAGGAAAGGAAAGGAAAGGAATTGTCTGTAGACCTCCAAGACAGGAATGTCTTGAGGCACAAATCTGAGGAAGGGTACAGAAACATTTCTGCTGCTTTGAAGGTCCCAGTGAGCATAGTGGTCTTCATTATCTGTAAATGGAAGAAGTCTGGATCCACCGGTACTCTTCCTAAACCTGACCGCACGTCTAAACCGAGCAATCAGGGGAGAAGGGCCTTAATCAGGGAGGTGATTAAGAATGCAATGGTCACTCTGTCAGAGCACCAGTATTCCTCTGTGGAGAGAGGAGAACCTTCCAGAAGGACAACCATCTCTGCAGCAATCCACCAATTAGGCCTGTACGGTAGTGTGATCAGAAAGAAGCCATGGCAGCCCACTTGAGTTTACCGAAACACACCTGAAGGACTCTCAGACCATGAGAAACAAAATTCTCTGATCTGATGAGACAAAGATTGAACTCTTTGGTGTGAATGCCAGGTGTCACGTTTGGAGGAAACCAGGCACTATCCCTACAGTGAAGCATGGTGGTGGCAGCATCATGCTGCAGGGATGTTTTTCAGGGTCAGGAACTGGGAGACTAGTCAGGATTGCATGCAGCAACGTAGAGAGACATCCTGGATGAAAACCTGCTCCAGAACGCTCTTGACCTCAGACTGGGGCGACTTGACTCTTGACTGACTGGTGGCCCAGCCAGAGCCCAGATCTGAATCAAATTGAACATCTCTGGAGAGATCTGAAAATGGCTGTGCACCAACGGTCCCCATCCAACCTGATGGAGCTTGAGAAGTGCTGTAAAGAGGAATGAGCAAAACAGCCCAAAGATACATACGCCAAGCTTGTGGCATCGTATTCAAGAAAACTTGAGGCTGTAATGGCTGCCAAAGGTGCATCAAGAAAGTACTGAGCAAAGAGTGTGAATACTTATGCACACGTTATTTTTTTAAGTTTTTCATAAATTTGCAAAAAAATAAAAAAAATAATTTTTCATGTTGTCATTATGGGGTGTTGTGAGTAGAACTTTGAGGGGAAAAAATTAATTTGCTCCATTTTGGAGTAAGGCTGTAACATAACAAAATGTGAAAAAATGAAGCGCTGTGAATACTTTCCAGGTGCACCGTGTACACACACACACACACACACACATATGTGTGTGTGTGTGTGTGTATGTGTTATAATAATTCTGCATATTGTAATCTGATTTCTGTCACATTTGTTGACCAGATTTTTACTCCCAGAGGAAGAGAGGAAGCATGCCTATGATTCAGTGAGCCACTGTATCCTAGGGTCAAATTTTCTGACATCACCAGATGCTCCTTGTGCTAATAGATCTTTTTGTTTGTCAGTAAATTTGGTCTTCTTGTTTACCTTTTCAATTAGGATTTGTGATTCAGAGATAAATCAAACAAATGAGTGGCTGCTGACCTCAAAGTGAGTGGATGCTGGGATGATGACGGATTAGGAGCAGGTGTAGTTGTCAGTGAGAGAAACAGGCTGTTTTTGCACATAATTGTACTTAACTAGATAAGCAGCCTGTTACTTTCTGATTGTTCTGCAGCAGTTAAAGTAAGGTGGTCACAGATCCACACAACCCAGCAGAAAGGATTTTGCACGAATGTAGCTGAAGCAGACACTTCTTCCATTGCTCTCGTGTTGTCTCTTCAAATTAACTTGCAGTTTCTTTGAGATCCAAAACGTTGGCTTAGTGGCCATCGCTGCTTGTGAATTAAAATGCAGCAATTTAAAAACAAAATATGAGCAATAAGAATCAAACATTTCTCACAACAGTTTATTGAATTTAGTCATCTTCAAGTAGAAAGCTTAGCTT
This sequence comes from Thalassophryne amazonica, assembly GCF_902500255.1. NCBI lineage: Eukaryota > Metazoa > Chordata > Actinopteri > Batrachoidiformes > Batrachoididae > Thalassophryne > Thalassophryne amazonica. Next base: position 25,326,580 of record NC_047115.1, on the reverse strand, counting down.
ACTACACTTATTAATAACAGGGTGTAATTACAGTTTGTTGAAAAAATAGGAAACTTTCACTAATTACGATACTTTAAAAATAGCAATTATTCTCAAAGGAATTACTTTTATTTAAAAAGTGCACCAATGCATTGGGTTTAATGTTTTTCCAAGTGGCCCATAATCCACTTCCAAGAAACTACATTGTTTTGCTAATTTGGACAATATTTGTTAGTTCAAAAACAACAATGTAGCGGAAACTTTCAAGAAATAACAGATTTTTTTCTCAAATTTCATTTTATGCAAGAACAGCAACTAACATGAGCAACAACATAATAATGTCGATGATGTCACTAATACATTTGTGTAATTTCACAAATCTGAAAAATAGGAAAACATCAGTTCTTATTTCCTACTCCCAAATGTATTTCTGAAGAGAACTGAAAGAACCGTAGAAAGGCATTTAGTCAGTGAGCACAAACATTACAGGCAAAGTTTAGAGTTCAAAATGGCAGTTTTTTTTATTTATTTTAGACAAATTGGATGCTTTGCTTTTCACAAAACAGTTGGATTAGATATTGTTATTTTCTGAGCCAGATGTCAGAGAAATGGCTGGATGCCAGAAGTTAATAAAATATGTAATTAACATTTACAGATAAGGCTCATTGGCCCTTGGTCTGGGTCATACTCTGTCCAGTGCTTGAATGGACAGGATGTTTGGTAGGGTTGTGAAAACCAGTGGTTTTGGTGCTTTTTTTGGCAAGGACAAGTTTGTGACATTGATGATCCAAACAATGCTGTGATCTTCATGGATTTGATGGATACTCTGATTGCAGTAGTTGAGAAGCTGAGTGAGGAATCAGGGTGTTTTGGTTTGCAATGTTCCTGGATCAAGAATAAGATCCAGGCTTTCAATGAGTTCCTGGACTCAGCCATCAGATGTGTACCTCTACATGGTGAAAGTGGTGAACTTGTAGAAATTCACATTTTTCGGCTGTGACACGTCTCTGAATCCTTGGCCTTTGCGATCAGGAGGTACTTGAAATGGACATATTCCGTCATGAGGTCACTGGACGGAAGTGTCGGGTGTTGCTGATATCTTTACAGGAGAACGAAGGTCCAAGTCTTTAGGGTTCTGGTGCTTCCTTAGTATATGGTTGTGACATGGACGCTAACCAGTGACTTAAGGTGAAAACTGCATATCTTTGGTACTCTGTCTCTTTGGAGGATCCTTGGGTACTACTGGGATCACTTTGTGTCAAACAAGCAGTCACTTGAGGAGATTCTGATCAGGAATATCACTTGCATTGTGAGGCAGCTTCGGCTATGGCACTTTGAACACATGGCACATTTTTCTGGGCATGAGGTCCCCAAGCATTGAGAACCCCAGTAGCTGGAGAAGGCCAAGGGGACACCCACATTTCATCTGGTGCAGCAGATACATGGTTATTTTCAAGATGTTTGGATGGACCGACTGTCTGCCTGAGTGGTTACCAATCAAAACCCAAGGCGGTTCTGTGGTGTGGTAGAGCATGATCTGGATTTAGAGCATGATCATTTCTGTGTGCTGAGGGGGGAGAGGTCATCTTTTTTTCCAAGAGGAAAAAACTTAGACCTATATCAATGATCAGCATGGCTCAGGACAACTTAAAGCATCACAAAAAAAAATCAACAAAATTGCTATTGTCACAAGCATATATCCATATTTATTCCTGTTCTGGATAAAGAACTTTTAAAGGGGTCATATTAAACAAGATGTATTTTTATCCACCTTTTACTATTAAATGTGGTTAAGGCTTCATCTTCAGCATGTAGAAAACTCCTTGGTCTGAGTAAACCTGAAACCTAAAACCCTAAGCCGTTATATTACACTCATCCCCCAATCTGTTTCAGACTCCACAGGAGTCAGAAACAGCATCAAAGGGCGCTGCAATCTACTGTAAACAGTTGTTGCATGACAAAAGCTTCAACAAAAGCTGTAAATGTTCAAGTTGTTTTTTTCTTAAATGGTACTTAGTGATGAAATCTTGCTTTCTGCTCCAACTTTACCATGTTTGTGCGACAATGAGATTGTGATGATGATGTAGGAGCCCTCAGCCAATCAGGGCCTAATGGTAAAATTAAGAAATCTATGGTTTGGTCACCGCTTTCTCACAGCTGATAATAATGCTTCCATCCAGACCCACCTTTTAGAGAATGGCACCAGACAGAGAAGCTGGGTGATCAGGAACTGTTTCCCTAAAGAAAATGGGTGTGACTAGCAACAGCTCCCTTCCATTTAAAGCAACAAATACAAAAAGTAAATTCTTGAAATCTGACTGAAATCTGGATCTTTATGTTAAGGCTTCTTTATGTCATTCTTTGGGGTATCTGTTTTTAAGACAACTGTCTTATATACTAGCTTGTTACCTCCACCAAGGATGTTTTTTTTGTTCCACCCGTGTCCATTTGTTGGTTGGTTGGTTGTTTTTTGGCCGGATCATGCAAAAACTAAAAACTTTTTTTTTTTTTAACTTGGTGGAATAGTGGGGTATGGGCCACAAGCAAACCACTTTTTTTATCCACTTTCTTTAAGCTACGGATCACTTTTTTTTTAACTAAGAAAAAGTGAAAAGTGTAAATTGCTGCATTTGTTGGCTGGTTGGTTGTTTTTTTGGCTAGATCATGCAAAAACTAAAAACTGATTTTCTTTAAACTTGGTGGAAGAGTGGGGTATGGGCCACAAGCAAACCAGTTTTTATCCACTTTTTTTTAGCTGCAGATCAGATTTTTTTTAACTAAGCAAAAGTAAAAAGTAAAAACTGCTGCATTTGCACCCTTAAACTGATCCAGTCCAGTTTGCATAATTCCACTAATGAACCAACCAAAAAACAGATGAACAGCAGAGACAGGCAAAAACTTGCAAAGGTAAATTTAAAAAAATTAATTAAAAACACAGAGATATATGGAGTCCTAAAATCTAAGAACAGGTGAGATTTAGTTTGTTGGCAGAGGTATGTGCTGACAGAGTGCCATTCTAGTTGAAAATGGCTTTTAATATGACCTCTTTAAATTTATCAAGAAATGGATGCATGGGGGATGACAATCAGCAGATGAAAGGTTATCTAGCTAGGTTAAAGGTCGCTTTCTCCGTAGAGGGCGGTGGAGAAGGCAGTGTAGTCAAGTGCCCCTGGTGGCGCGCCACGGCCAGTGTAAGGTGGCATCCTCATGATGCAGTATTCAGCCTGCTCAGCAGGGAGCTCCCTCCTCAGCTCTTCCACGAGAATGTAAGGCTGTAGAACAGAAAGTGAGCTTTAGGAAAACCTCCAAAACATTCCTGCTAATACCCCCCCTTTGTCCATTTTAAGATCATGAACTGAGCTGTAGGTCATCACTCAACTTGCCATAGCAAATACTTATAATAATGACAGGGATAGAGTAGATTAACATTGGCTAAGAATATCTACCCACGTAAACTGAACTAACACATGTATGGACACATACTTTGTCAGATGCCAGGATCCGGAAAGATGCCACGACCTGCTCTGCAGTGTCTGTATCAGCAGTCTCTCTGGTCATAAAGTCAATGAACGACTGGAAGGACACAATACCAGTACCATTGGGGTCCACCAACATCATTATACGGGCAAACTCCACTTCTCCCTGAGCATAAAAAAACATAATGTGCATTAAAACACAGCAAAACATATGTTTTTCTAAAACTGTCTCAATAATCCAACCACATTCAGAACACCATACCAAATCATAACCCATGGAGATGAGGCAAGCTCTGAAATCGTCTGTCTCCATTGCGCCATTCTTCTTCTGCAGTTGGAGGTTCACCATACCAGGCATAAAAGTGACAGCAACAAGAAATTAAGGAAGCCTTTAAAAAATAAAACAAAGATCCTACAAAATCTGTTACAGAGGATCAGGAACAAAGTAGAATGTAGCATTACAAACCTGTAGTTAACCTATTCCTGGTAATGTGGAAATATCCTTGCATCCTCCCTGACTTGTGTAAATTCAACACGACAAGTAATTGTATATAAGATAATTTAACCGTTCTGAAGCCAATTATCTACTGTTTTCTATTTTATTAAAACATGTTGTAGGGATTTGGTTTCACTTTAAATAACATAATTTTTTAATGAAAGAGTATTTGAGACTGAATGATTTGAATAAGAACTGTAGCATCAAACCTATTGTAAAAATTTAGTGTAGTCATACAAGCAAGCACTAAGAAACACGTTTCATAACTTGCAACTCAATCTCTTATGTCCAAATTATTGACTACTAGTCCTGTTTGACAAAACCTTGCATAAGCATGTTTGTGTATCACAGTCTATACTTTCTATTGAAAAGTATTTTAAAAAGAATCTAAATCTACAACTAGATCAGTAATCCAACATTAAACCTATGTCAAAACTACTACTATTGGCCTTAAAAGTGGATAAGACTAAAACTAAATATGACTTGATATTCATGGGTAAAAGTGGAGCCAGTTTTCCTAATGGACTTTCCTGGTGTCTTTTAAAGCTCAAAGGAGAAATGTTTAATATTAATATTCTCTCTCCATCAGGAGTTACTTTGGGTCAAACATATGGTCACCTGCTCAAAAGTGTCCCCACGTCTGGTAAGGACTCGATGGCTTACATACAGTGACTCTGTGGGGACGACACGAATGTGACCTCATACGTACAGGAAATACTAAGTGATCTGATTAGGTAGTTCTACAACTGCTGGAGTCACTGAAAGGAATGAAGGGAGAGATATACCCGGTCAAAGTGGTTGAACGAGGATCTGAATTCATTCATCTGCTGCTGGCTGATGCCCTTTGCATCCCGGGTCAGGATCTGGGTCTCGATCTCATTGATGGTTCGGGCGATGGTTGTGAGGAGCAGCTCCCACCCAACACGGATGTGCTGGTAATGCAGTGACACAGGAATAAGCAGTAAAATACACACAGGATATTTAACAACTGAACATCTGTTTTAGTGTTTGAGCTAATTATCACTTACCTCCATAGTGTAGTTGGTGTGTTTATTATCAAACACCAGCGATTCTTGGATGAGCTGGTGGTCTCCCTCCAGTTTATCGATGTTGGGCTTGTAAGCGACTATGACATGCTCACACTGCTTTAGCTGGGTCATCTGGTCCTCCAGAGCACCCCCTATCTCCAGGGAGCAGCGTCCAATTTCCTTTTAAGACAGGAAATGCGAGAGTCACCGAGACAGATTCTGGACTGAAGGCTGGATGGTTTTGGTAATACGTGCTATGTGCTATGTGCAAATATAGCATTGTGCATGTGCATGGAGGAAAATAATTATTTTCCAGCACTACTGAAGGCAGATCACTGGAACTGTGTTTAACTGATGCATTATATTATAAATATTGTAGGTGCAACTCTTTCTAAACTGTTTGGTGGGTTTTAATGAAACTTACACAATGGCAGCACACTGTATCAAGAGCTGCATGAAGCAAAATAATTCTGGTCCTACATCTATGAGGATAGATAACTGGAATTTTGTGTTTAATTTACACATCATAAGATATTGATATTATATAATACATGCCAGTCTTAAACTGTTTGCTGGGTTGTAATGAAACTGGCATGGAATTCCGCCATATAAAGTATGAACTCCATATGAAATGGAATTCCACTATATGAAGCTATACATGAAGGAAAATAATTCTGGTCCAACATCTTCCAGGGGTAATTGTTGGGAAAGTGTAGGAACACGGACCCACAACAGGGGGCGCAAATGAACGGACAATGGAGTAAGTCAAAATAACAACGCTTTACTGTTGTGAATGTGCACAACGAATACAACCAATCACAGCAATGGACAACAGTCAATTCACAAAAGTGTCGTGTGGGCAGGCTCGAAGATAGGAGACGCCTCTCCAAGGTAAGACCGGAACCACACGGCTTCCTCCGCCACAGGACCCCGGGAATACTGGAGCCGCCAAGTCCCGAACTCCCAGGTGGCCACTGCCTCCGCGTGTCGGACCTGGTACTGCTGGCGAGGAGCAAAGAACAGTTAGATGGGGGCGCGTATGCACCCAGGACTCCGAACAGCAGGAAAGGTACCTCCACCTCTCGTTGGAACAGTAATCCAAAAAACTAGCTCAATCCAAAGATGCACTCTATTTGCTTTGATACGTTACCTCTCTGGTAGAAACGATATCTCGGCAAATGAGGTGGAGATGCCGTCCTGCTGATATACCTCCGTAGTGATTGGGATCAGCTGTCTCCGGTGATGGGTGACAGCTGTCATCCTGGCTGCTCCTGTAAGGCGGCAGCGCCCTCCGGTGCCTGGAGCCCGCACTCCAGGCAGGGCGCCCTCTAGTGGTGGTGGGCCAGCAGTACCTCCTCTTCAGCGGCCCACACAACAGGACCCCCCCCTCAACGGGCGCCTCCTGGCGCACGACCGGGTTTGTCAGGGTGGCGACGGTAGAAGTCGGCCAGGAGGGCCGGGTCCAGGATGAAGCCCTTCTTCACCCAGGAGCGTTCTTCGGGGCCGTACCCCTCCCAGTCCACCAGATACTGAAAACCCCGGCCCATTCGTCGGACGTCGAGGAGCCGGCGCACGGTCCAAGCCAACTCTCCGTCGATGATCCGGGCAGGAGGTGGCGCCGGACCCGGAGTGCAGAGGGGTGAGGTGTGATGGGGTTTAATCCTTGACACATGGAATACCGGGTGAATCCGCAGTGAGGCCGGAAGCCGGAGCCTCACTGCGGCGGGATTGATGACCTTGAGTATTTTGTAGGGGCCGATGTATTGTTCTTGCAGTTTCGGGGAGTCCACTTGAAGGGGAATGTCTTTGGTGGACAACCAGACCTCCTGCCCTGGACGATACGTGGGAGCCGGGGCCCGCCGCCGGTCTGCATGGTTCTTCGCCCTCGTCCGGGCCTTCAACAAAGCAGAACGGGCGGCACGCCACACCCGACGGCACTTCCGTAGGTGGGCCTGGACCGAGGGCACACCGACCTCTCCCTCAACCACCGGAAACAACGGGGGTTGATACCCCAAACACACCTCAAAGGGGGAGAGGCCGGTGGCGGACGACACTTGACTGTTGTGCGCGTACTCGATCCAGGCCAGGTGGGTACTCCAGGCCGTCGGGTGCGCGGCTGTCACACAGCGCAAGGTTTGCTCCATCTCCTGGTTTGCCCGTTCTGCTTGTCCGTTGGTCTGGGGGTGGTACCCGGACGAGAGACTGACCGTGGCCCCCAGTTCCCGGCAAAAGCTCCTCCAAACCTGCGAGGAGAACTGGGGACCGCGATCGGAGACGATGTCTGATGGTATCCCATGCAGACGGACGACGTGGTGGACTAGGAGGTCGCTGTCTCCTGGGCCGTTGGGAGCTTCGGGAGGGCCACGAAGTGGGCCGCCTTGGAGAATCGGTCCACTATCGTGAGGACGACGGTGTTTCCCTGGGACGGCGGGAGACCCGTGACAAAATCCAGGCCGATGTGGGACCAGGGGCGATGAGGCACGGGCAGCGGCTGTAGCAATCCCGGTGTCTTACGGTGATCCGCCTTGCCCCTGGCACAGGTGGTACAGGCCTGGATGTAACCCCGGACGTCGGCCTCAAGGGACGCCCACCAGAAGTGCTGCCGGACGACTGCCACGGTTCTTCGCACCCCAGGGTGACAGGAGAGCTTAGAACCGAGACAGAAGTCCAGAACTGCAGCCCTGGCTTCTGGTGGGACATAGAGTTTGTTCTTCGGTCCGGTTCCGGGGTCCGGGTCTCGTGTCAGGGCCTCCCGGACGGTTTTCTCCACGTCCCAGGTGAGGGCGGCCACGATAGCGGACTCCGGGATGATGGGTTCTGCGGGATCCGACGGCTCCGTTTTGACCTCATCTTCGTGTACCCGGGACAAGGCATCCGATCTTTGGTTTTTGGTCCCGGGACGGTAGGTGATCCGGAAGTCAAAACGGCCGAAGAACAGTGACCAGCGGGCTTGCCTGGGGTTCAGTCGCTTGGCGGTCCTGATATACTCCAGGTTCCGGTGGTCAGTGAAAACCGTGAATGGCACGGACGTTCCCTCCAACAGATGTCTCCACTCCTCAAGAGCCTCTTTCACCGCAAGGAGCTCTCGATTGCCGACGTCAAAGTTCCGTTCAGCTGGGGTCAACCTGCGGGAAAAATAGGCATACGGGTGAAGGACCTTATCGGTCTTCCCGCTCTGGGACAGCACGGCTCCTATCCCTGAGTCCGAGGCGTCCACTTCAACCACTAACTGGCGACTAGGATCGGGCTGCACCAGAACGGGTGCAGACGAGAAGCGCCGTTTTTCAACTCCTTAACGCGGCATCGCACCGATCCGACCAGGTGAAGGGAACTTTTGGTGAGGTCAGGGCTGTCAGGGGGCTAACTACCTGACTGTAGCCCTTAATGAACCTCCTGTAGAAATTAGCAAAGCCTAGGAACTGTTGCAACTTCCTACGGCTTGTTGGTTGGGGCCAGTCTCTCACCGCCGCAACCTTGGCCGGATCAGGAGCGACGGAGTTGGAGGAGATGATGAACCCCAGGAAGGACAAAGAAGTGCGGTGGAACTCACACTTCTCGCCCTTCACAAACAGCCGGTTCTCTAACAACCGCTGCAGGACCTGACGTACATGCCGGACATGAGTCTCAGGATCCGGAGAAAAGATGAGTATATCGTCTAGATATACGAAGACGAACCGGTGCAGGAAGTCCCGCAATACGTCGTTAACCAAGGCTTGGAACGTCGCGGGGGCGTTTGTGAGGCCCGAACGGCATGACCAGGTACTCAAAGTGACCTAAGGGGGTGTTGAATGCCGTCTTCCACTCGTCTCCCTTCCGGATCCGAACCAGATGATACGCGTTTCTAAGATCAAGCTTGGTAAAAATCTTGGCTCCATGCAGGGGCGTGAACACCGAATCCAACAGGGGGTAACGGGTATCGGTTGCGAACCGTGATTTCGTTCAGCCCCCTATAATCGATGCATGGACGAAGTCCGCCATCTTTTTACCCCCGAAAAAGAAACCTGCGCCCATCGGGGAGGTGGAATTTCGGATCAACCCGGCAGCTAACGAGTCCCGGATGTAGGTCTCCATGATTCGCGCTCAGGGCCGTGAGAGGTTGTACAGTCTACTGGACGGGAACCCACTGCCTGGAACCAAATCGATGGCACAATCGTACGGACGGTGGGGGGGGAGTGTGAGCGCCAGATCCTTGCTGAACACGTCGACAAGGTCGTGGTACTCCACCGGCACCGTCCCCAGATGGGCGGGACTCTGACCTCCTCCTTAGCTTGGGAGCCGGGAGGGAACCGAGGAACCTAGACACACCCGATGGCAGGCCTCGCTCCACTGAACCACTACCCCGGACGGCCAATCAATCCGGGGATTGTGCTTCAACATCCAGGGAAAGCCTAAAACCACACGGGAAGTGGCCTGAGTCACAAAAACTCGATCACCTCCCGGTGGTTTCCTGACACCACCAGCGTTACAGGTGGTGTCTTATGTGTGATCGGAGGGAGCAGGGAGCCATCTAGTGCTCGAACCTGCACAGGCGAGGTAAGCGCCACCAGAGGGAGCCCTATCTCCCTGGCCCATCTGCAGTCCAACAGATTCCCCTCAGAGCCCGTGTCCACCAGTGCTGGGGCCTTCAGGGTTAAATCCTCATACAGGATCGTGACTGGGAGTCGTGTAGCAATGTGGGTGTGTCCCACGTGAATGTCTCGGCCCACCCCTAGCCCAGTCTCTAGGGGCGGGCGTTGGTGTTGTAACCGTTCGGGGCAGTCTCTCACATGGTGCTCTAGTGCACCACAAACAAAACAAGCTCCATGGGCCCGTCTCCTCTGTGCAGCTGGTGCCCTAAATGTTGCCCTACTCGTGTCCATAGCTTCGTCAGTAGGGGGAGCTGTGGCCCCACAGAGCGCAGGGGCCGTGGAGCGTGGGGAAGGCGGAGCGCGGTCGGAACCGGAAGGGAGAGGGACGGCGCGTGCCCGGCCACGCCCTTCGTCTCGTTCCCGCCGACGTTCTTCTAACTGGTTGTCCAACCGTATGACAAGATCGATAAGCCCGTCTAAATCCCGCGGTTCGTGCTTAGCCACCAGGTGCTCCTTGAGAACCAAAGACAGTCCGTTTACAAAGGCGGCGCGGAGGGCAGCGTTATTCCAGCCGGATCTCGCAGCCGCGATGCGGAAGTCGACTGCATAAACAGCTGCGCTCCGGCGCCCCTGTCTCATTGACAGTAGCACGGTTGAAGCGGTTTTCTCCTCTATTAGGGTGATCGAACACGGTTCTGAGCCCCCTCACAAACCCATCGTATGTCAGAAGGAGCCGTGAATTCTGCTCCCAGAGCGCTGTAGCCCAAGCGCGTGCCTCACTGCGAAGCAGGTTTATGACATAAGCTACTTTACTAGCATCGGTCGCGTACCTAACGGGACGCTGTGCGAAGACGAGCGAACACTGCATCAGAAAATCCGCGCACGTCTCCACACAGCCTCCGTACGGCTCTGGAGGGCTTATGTATGCTTCCGGGGAAGGAGGGAGAGGTCGTTGAACAACCAGTGGAACGTCAACGTTACGCACAGGATCTACGGGAGGGAGAGTCGCAGCGGCGCCCGGAGGGCGCGCTTCCACCTGCGCGGCGAGAGCCTCCACCCTGCGGTTCAGGAGGACGTTCTGCTCGGTCATGAAATCCAATCGAGTCGTGAAAGCGGTGAGGATCCGCTGCAACTCACCGATTACCCCTCCCGCGGACGCCTGCGCGTCCTGTTCTTCCATTGGCCGTTCAACAGCCGGTTGACGCCCCTCGGGATCCATGACGCTGGCCGAGATATCCTGTTGGGAAAGTGTAGGAACACGGACCCACAACAGGGGGCGCAAATGAACGGACAATGGAGTAAGTCAAAAATAACAACGCTTTACTGTTGTGAATGTGCACAACGAATACAACCAATCACAGCAATGGACAACAGTCAATTCACAAAAGTGTCGTGTGGGCAGGCTCGAAGATAGGAGATGCCTCTCCAAGGTAAGACCGGAACCACACGGCTTCCTCCGCCACAGGACCCCGGGAATACTGGAGCCGCCAAGTCCCGAACTCCCAGGTGGCCACTGCCTCCGCGTGTCGGACCTGGTACTGCTGGCGAGGAGCAAAGAACAGTTAGATGGGGGCGCGTATGCACCCAGGACTCCGAACAGCAGGAAAGGTACCTCCACCTCTCGTTGGAACAGTAATCCAAAAAACTAGCTCAATCCAAAAGATGCACTCTATTTGCTTTGATACGTTACCTCTCTGGTAGAAACGATATCTCGGCAAATGAGGTGGAGATGCCGTCCTGCTGATATACCTCCGTAGTGATTGGGATCAGCTGTCTCCGGTGATGGGTGACAGCTGTCATCCTGGCTGCTCCTGTAAGGCGGCAGCGCCCTCCGGTGCCTGGAGCCCGCACTCCAGGCAGGGCGCCCCTCTAGTGGTGGTGGGCCAGCAGTACCTCCTCTTCAGCGGCCCACACAACAGTAATTAATTGAAATTTTGCATTTATTGATGCATCATATGATTTTTGCACTCTTTCTGTACCATTTGCAGGATTTCAACGAAAATTCACTCAATTGTACCATACCATATGAAGATGTGCATGAAGGAAAATAAGTCCACTCTGATATCTTCAAGGGAAAATAAATGGAATTTTGTTTAATCAATGCATCATATGATGTTGACTTCAATAATACAAGTCCTCCTAAATCATTGTTATGGATTTCATTGAAATCTCAGAGTGGTAGCACACCATGTCAAGATGTAAATGAAAGAAAATAATTCCAGCCTGAAGTCTTCAAGGGAAGGTAACCGGAATGATGTTGTTTTAATACATCTTAATTGTCAATTACATGTACATGGATTGAATAGTTTGTTAGTTGACGTATTTTGCCACAAAGGATTTCCTCAGAAAATCATGAAATGACACGCACATCACAAAATGTATTGGTGTGCAGGGTCAAAAAATAGCATCAAAAGCAAAAAAGAAAGAGACCCGCACAGCCAGTCAGCTCCAAAGCAAACCTTTAATGCAGCACCAAAAGGTGCTGCATTAAAGGTTTGGTGTCATAGGTATTAAAGGCACTGCGCTGCGGTGGTTTGAATCATATTTGTCTAATAGATTACAGTTTGTTCATGTAAATGGGGAATCTTCTTCACAGACTAAAGTTAATTATGGAGTTCCACAAGGTTCTGTGCTAGGACCAATTTTATTCACTTTATACATGCTTCCCTTGGGCAGTATTATTAGACGGTATTGCTTAAATTTTCATTGTTACGCAGATGATACCCAGCTTTATCTATCCATGAAGCCAGAGGATACACACCAATTAGCTAAACTGCAGGATTGTCTTACAGACATAAAGACATGGATGACCTCTAATTTCCTGCTTTTAAACTCAGATAAAACTGAAGTTATTGTACTTGGCCCCACAAATCTTAGAAGCATGGTGTCTAACCAGATCGTTACTCTGGATGGCATTTCCCTGATCTCTAGTAATACTGTGAGAAATCTTGGAGTTATTTTCGATCAGGATATGTCATTCAAAGCGCATATTAAACAAATATGTAGGACTGCCTTTTTGCATTTACGCAATATCTCTAAAATCAGAAAGGTCTTGTCTCAGAGTGATGCTGAAAACTAATTCATGCATTTATTTCCTCTAGGCTGGACTATTGTAATTCATTATTATCAGGTTGTCCTAAAAGTTCCCTAAAAAGCCTTCAGTTGGTTCAGAATGCTGCAGCTAGAGTACTGACGGGGACTAGCAGGAGAGAGCATATCTCACCCGTGTTGGCCTCTCTTCATTGGCTTCCTGTTAATTCTAGAATAGAATTTAAAATTCTTCTTCTTACTTATAAGGTTTTGAATAATCAGGTCCCATCCTATCTTAGGGACCTCGTAGTACCATATTACCCCATTAGAGCGCTTCGCTCTCAGACTGCGGGCTTACTTGTAGTTCCTAGGGTTTGTAAGAGTAGAATGGGAGGCAGAGCCTTCAGCTTTCAGGCTCCTCTCCTGTGGAACCAGCTCCCAATTCAGATCAGGGAGACAGATACCCTCTCTACTTTTAAGATTAGGCTTAAAACTTTCCTTTTCGCTAAGGCTTATAGTTAGGGCTGGATCGGGTGACCCTGGACCATCCCTTGGTTATGTTGCTTTAGACGTAGAGTGTGGGGGGGTTCCCATGATGCACTGTTTATTTCTTTTTTTGCTCCGTATGCATCACTCTGCATTTAATCATTAGTGATCGATCTCTGCCCCCCTTCTCGGCATGTCTTTTTCCTGGTTCTTTCCCTCAGCCCCAACCAGTCTCAGCAGAAGACTGCCCCTCCCTGAGCCTGGTTCTGCTGGAGGTTTCTTCCTGTTAAAAGGGAGTTTTTCCTTCCCACTGTGGCCAAGTGCTTGCTCATAGGGGGTCGTTTTGACCGTTGGGGTTTTTCATGGTTATTGTATGGCCTTGCCTTGCAATATGGAGCGCCTTGGGGCAACTGTTTGTTGTGATTTGGCGCTATATAAGAAAAAAGTTGATTCTTTGATTGATTGTCTGAGGAATGGCGAGGCCCGAAACGTCACATTTTTTTGGTGCTCCATTAAAGGTTTGCTTGGGAGCTGACTGGCTGTGCGGGTCTCTTTCTTTTTCACAAAGGATTTCCTCCCATCAATATATCAACCATGCAAGCAACTACTATGATAGAGATGGGGGTGGGGTGTGTGTGTGTGTGTGTGGGGGGTCAGCTATCAATTTGTGAGCTTGAGCACAGACGTCTAGGTTAGGTTTATTTTGTTATCATCACCAGAAAGTCTGCTATTACTGTACTACTCTCCTGTACAGTGTATTTTTGGATGCAATTACCTTACCAATCTCGGGCTTCATTGGATTAGACAGAGACAACTAATTTTATGTGTAGTCATCATGTCTAACCTCCATCTTGGCCTGTATCCAGGGCCCAATGAGATTAGCCTGGGCTGCAAATTGCCTCCTCAGCCTTTCATGGGCATGTTGCCTTGCCACCTCCTCCTGGAGGGCACTGTCTCTCTGAGGAACCAGCTTCTTCACCTGGAAAATACAGATACTCCTTAACCGCTCATTTTAACCAAAAAATCATAGTTACATCCTCCTCAACTAAACTATGAGAATGAGATCCCAAGCGGGCACTGAGGATTTAAAAAGCAGTAGTTACCTTATCCCATTTGTTGAGGAGCTCCTCCGTTGTGATTGTGCTGTATGGGTTGACAATGCTGGCCCTGATACTGTAGCTCTGGGCAATTTTCTGCACCTCGCTATGGATACCCAATATGGCCTGTCTCTCTGCGTCCGCCTCAGGTAGAGTACCTTTGAACTGCTCATGAGCCGCAATTAGGCTCTTGAAAGTTGAAATTTGAATTATGTCAGAACATTATATGGGTGTAATATAAGAATATATAGTCCATTAGAGTAAAAAATGCCTCTGTAAAACCTGAATCACTGTGATAAAATATGAGGAGGATTGTTTTACCCGAAGTCTGACAAATGCAAAAGAATCACAGAAAAGTACCCTCAGTACTGTGACTTAACCTACCTGGACTTCTTCAATAGTATGCACCATGAACATGTCCTGCAGGTCCTCCATAGCTCCTTCCATCCAGTTGTTGAAAGGTGCTGACCTCTTGGCAAACTCTAAGAACAACTGATCAATAGTCTCCAAAAGCTTCTCTGTCCTCTGGGAAAAGCAAAAATTATAGAATGTGAAGAATGACAGTTGTTGCTATTATACAGATGAACAGTTTAATCGGATCATTAGAACGGATAACAAATTATCAATAATCCATTTCAACAGCAGAAGTCTATATGCAAACTTTAACAACATTAAAGAATATTTAAGTCAGTTTAAAAAAATATTTAACATAATTGCTATATCAGAAACATGGATCAATGAAGATAAAGGAATGGATTTTGAACTGGATGGATATGAATTTAATTGTGTAAACAGAAAGAATAAGAGTGGAGGAGGAGTGGCTGTGTATGTGGATAAGAACATGGATTATAAAATAGTAGAAAATATGACAACTGTGATTGATAACTTATTATAATGTATAACTATTGAAATATGTGAAGAAAAAAGCAAAAATGTATTAATCAGCTGTATATATAGAGCACCAGGATCTTGTATTGAAACATTCACTGACTGTATGGGAAAAATGTTCTCAAAAACTAATCAAAAAACTGTGTTCATTTGTGGTGACTTAAATATTGATCTGCTCAATCCAAATAAGCATAAAATAACAGATGAATTTATCAGTATAATGTACAGTATGAGTTTATATCCAAAAATCACCAGGCCAAGCAGAATTACATCCCATAGTGCCACCTTAATTGATAATATATTCAGCAATGATATTGAGAATAACACTGTGAGTGGATTATTAATCAATGACATTAGTGATCATCTACCAGTTTTCATCGTTTATAATAGAAACCATCGGCGGAATCAGCCAGAGGAGAAAATAAAATACAGGCGAGTGCGGACAGAGGAAAACATGAACACACTATAGAAGGATTTACAGGAGCAAAACTGGGAAAAGGTATACAGTGAAAGTGATGTTGATAGTGCATATGAAACCTTTTTACAAATATTTACATCATTATATGATAAAAATTGTCCAATTAAACAAGACTACAGAAAACAAAAAATCCAAGCTCGACCATGGATGACAAAAGGGTTACGAAATGCATGTAATAAGAAAAATACACTGTATAGAGAATTCATAAAACTAAAGACTAAAGAGGCAGAAAATAGATATAAGAAATACAAAAATAGATTAACTAATATTATACGGGTATGTAGGAAGGAATATTATAGTAACATATTATATAATAACAAAAACAATATTAAAGGAATATGGGATATATTAAATAGCATTATCAAAAATGGTAATAAAAAACAGAGTTACCCTCAGTATTTCATTGATAATAATGTCAAGAAGGAAAATAAGGATGAGGTAGTCAACGGTTTTAATAATTTTTTTGTAAATATTGGACCAAGCTTGGCAGAAAAAATTCCAGATTCCCAACCTGAGGATTGGGATAATAATCTCAGAAAGAAATCCCTGTTCAATGTTCCTCACAGCAGTGGATGGAAAAGAAATTATAGACATTGTGAATAATTGTAAATATAAAACATCTACCGATTTAAATGAAATTGATATGGTGGTGGTAAAACAGGTCATTGAATGGATTGTAGAACCATTAACATACATCTGTAACTTATCATTTCAAACCGGTAAATTTCCCAATCAAATGAAAATAGCTAAGGTTGTGCCGCTGTATAAGACTGGGGATAGACACCACTTCACAAATTATAGACCTGTTTCTTTGCTTCCACAATTTTCCAAATTATTAGAAAAGTTATTCAATAATAGATTAGACAAATTCATAAATAAACATAAATTACTTACTGATAGTCAATATGGATTCAGAGCACATAGTTCAACATCACTTGCATTAATAGAATCACTTGAGGAGATTACAAACGCCATAGACCACAAATTACATTCAGTTGGAATATTTATAGACCTTAAAAAGGCTTTTGATACAATCAATCATGACATATTAATCAATAAACTTGAACAGTATGGGATTAGGGGGTTGGTGTTGCACTGGGTGAGAAGCTACTTAAGTAACAGAAAACAGTTTGTGAAGTTGGGGGAATATACGTCATCATGCTTGGACAATGCTTGTGGCGTCCCACAGGGGTCAGTATTGGGTCCAAAACTGTTTCTAATTTATATAAATGATATTGTCAATGTTTCCAAAATATTAAAATTAGTATTATTTGCAGATGACACAAGCATTTTTTGTTCAGGGGGGGATTTGCAGGAGTTACTGAGGAGGATCAGTATAGAAATGGGAAAATTGAAAATATGGTTTGACAGAAACAAATTATCATTAAACTTAAGTAAAACAAAATACATGTTATTTGGCTATTGTAATACAGACATACAGGTTCAGTTACAAGTCGAGGGGGTAGATATTGAAAGGGTACATGAAAATAAGTTTCTGGGGGTGATAATAGATGATAAGATAAACTGGAAGACTCATATAAAACATATACAAAGTAAACTGTCAAGAAGCATTTCAGTTCTAAACAAAGCGAAACATATTCTGGACCACAACTCACTCCGCATTCTTTACTGCTCACTGGTTTTACCATATTTACAGTACTGTGCAGAGGTATGGGGTAATACTTATAAAGGTACAACACAATCACTATCAGTAATGCAGAAAAGAGCTATAACAATTATTCATAATACTGGCTATAGAGATCATACAAATCCACTATTTTTACAATCCAATTCTTAAAATTCACAGACTTGGTTCATTTTCAAACAGTACAAATTGTGTATAAAGCAATAACAATTTACTTCCAGCAAATATTAAAATATGTTTTTTAACAGATCAGGGGATTACAGTCTGAGGGGGAAATTTAATTTAAAGCATCAGTGGGCACAAACAACATTAAAAGGTTTCTGTATTTCTGTCTGTGGGGTGAGGATGTGGAACAGATTGGGAGTGGGGCTCAAGCAATGTCCAAGCATGAACCAGTTCAAACAGCGGTACAAAAATATGTTTTTTTCTAGGTATAGGGAGGAGGAAGGGTAATGAGGGTTAGGGTGTTTTTGTTTTTTGCTTCGGCTTGTAAATATATAGTATTTTGTATGTAAGTAGGTATGTGTAGGTGTATATTTATGTTTGTGTATATATATGTGTATATATATGTATATATGTATATGTGTGTATATATTGATATCGGTTTAGGTGTGTAGGAATCTATGTGTATATGTGGCAAAGGGTATTACTGGTTGTGGGGAAGAAGGGGTAGGGATAAATAAGCTGATGCTTCACCCTACCCCTTTTCGGACATGTTGGGTACACAGTAGGAACTTTTTTGTTGTTGTCTTTACTGATCTATCTTGTAATTGTTGTTGTATCAAATGTTCGAAATAAACAGTTTTCATTCATTCATTCATTCAATGTTGTGATTTATTAACATTCTGAAACTCTTGATTTATTAACATTCTGAAACTCTTGAGATCCCTTATGACAAACCAGCGGGATGCTTGAGACACTTGTCATAACTAGGAATCATTGTTTTCATATACACCTTGTTAGTGTCATGTTGGTCCCCACCCCCACCCGCCCCTTCCCCATTTGCCTTCAGAGAAGAAATTTAAGTCCTATACAGGCCTGGAGTCCCATTGTTGCTTGTCCTTATTCCTGGTTTGTATGTGTATATGTTTGAATGTGCATGTATGTTGTCAGTCCGTGCCGATGGCCAGAGACTCGTGAAGTTTTTAATCTAACACAACATGTCACTGGCTCAACGCAGATACACGGACACACATTGGACCTGGTGTTGTCGCATGGCTTTTCGGTTGGCCATGTTATTGTTGAGGATGCTGTGTTCTCTGACCATTGCCCTGTCATGTTTGACGTGTTTTTAACTTTTGGAGAGCAGCTGCCAGCTTTGCGTCATAGCCGTGCTATTAAGGCTACCACAGCGGCTGACTTTAGCTCTCTTTTTACCGCTGCAGCGTGTAGTCTTTTAAACCCGTGTCCATCTATAAACATGAACACGGAGCACCTGATGAACTCTTTTGTTTCCACCTGCTCTGATGTGCTGGACAGCATAGCTCCTCTTAAAATCATGCGCCCAAAGTCCAGGCAGGAGCCCTGGCTAAATGACACTACGCGTGCAGCTCGGCGTGAGTGTCGGAGGGCAGAGCGGAGGTGGAAAAAGAACCACCTGGAGGTTTTTTACCAGGTTCTTAAAGATAGCTGGAGGAACTATCAATGTGTGGTTAAAGCAGAGAAAATAAAATATTTATCTGACTTAATCGCCAACAGTGTTAACAAACCCCGTGTTCTTTTTAAAACTGTAAACTCTATTTTTAATCCTAATCCTTCCACTGCATTGTAAACAACCAATGAAACCTGTGAGAGATTTCTCTCCTTTTTTAATGATTGGTTGCTGCGATAAGGACCAATATTTCGCCCTCTTCACCTTGTGGCCCAGGGGCTAACGCATGTACGGCAGCATTTAGCCAGTTTGAGCCTGTGCCACTTGCTGTTCTTACTGGGATTGTAAGTAAACTCAAAGCCTCTACTAGTCCTACAGACCCAGTTCCTCCTCGCTTTTTTAAAGAGGTTTGGGGTACCATTGGCACCTTTGTGAGCGAGGTAATAAACAGTAGTCTGGTCTCTGGCACTGTCCCCACTTTTTGTAAAAATGCTGTTGTTGAGCCTCTGATTAAGAAGCCTGGTCTTGATCCTGTGACTTTAGCAAATTATTGGCCCATTTCTAAGCTTCCTTTGGTTTCCAAGATCTTGGAGAAATGCGTGCTTGCTCAATTTCAGCCGTTTTTAGATGCACATGGCATTTTAGACCCATTTCAGTCGGGTTACAAAACGTTTCACAGTACAGAGTCTGCACTTCTTAAGGTTTTTAATGATCTGTTTTTAATAGCTGATGCGTGAAGCTCTGCTATTTTAGTGCTTTTAGACCTGACTGCTGCTTTTGACACAGTGGACCATGCAACTCTCTTAACTCGCTTGGAAACCTGTGTGGGTGTCAGGGGGATTGCTTTGAAGTGGTTTGAGTCTTACTTGAGTGGGAGGTCCTTCTCTGTGAGGCTGGGGGACTCCTGCTCCTCTTCTGCTCCCCTGCAGTGCGGTGTCCCCCAGGGTTCTATCTTAGGCCCAATTCTTTTTGCTCTGTATCTCCTCCCACTCGGGGAGATATTTAGAAAACATGGCATGTCATACCATTTTTATGCTGATGACTGCCAAATTTACATGCCGATTGTCAAGAATAACCACTGCCCCCTGACACCCCTTCTCGACTGTCTCGGTGATGTCAAGGCTTGGTTAGCACAGAATTATTTAAAACTTAACGAGGGAAAGACTGAGATAATTCTGTTTGGCAATTCCTGATTTGACTTGGGACCTCTCCAAAGTTTTGTGCGTCCCAAAGTCACCAGCCTTGGTGTCACCATAGACAGCGATCTTAAATTTGATAAACAGGTTAACGCGGTTTTAAAATTGAGTTTTTTTTACCTTCGTCTTTTATCAAAAGTGAAACCTTTTATCCCTTTTAAATTGTTTGAACAAGTCATGCACGCTTTTATTTCTTCTCGTTTAGACTACTGCAATGCACTTTATTCGGGGATTAGCCATAACGCACTTTCCCGACTGCAGTTAGTCCAGAATTCAGTGGCTCGACTTTTAACAGGGGCCAGAAAGCGTGAGCATATTACCCCAATTTTGGCTTCTCTGCACTGGCTCCCTGTACGTTTCAGAATTGATTTTAAGATACTTTTGTTTGTTTTTAAAGCTCTGAATGGACTGGCCCCACAATATATCATCAACTGCCTCCAGGTCTACACTCCAGCACGAGCTCTGAGGTCCGAGGGCCAGTCCCAGCTCATGGTGCCTAGGATGAGACTTAAAACTCGAGGGGACAGAGCCTTCTCCGTGGTTGGTCCCAGACTCTGGAACGCTCTGCCCTACATGTCCGATCTACTCCCACTGTGGAGTGTTTTAAGTCCCGTCTTAAGGCCCATTTTTATTCCTTGGCTTTTAACACCATGTGAGTTGTACGGTCCTTGTGTCTTATTTTATTTTTATTTTATTGAAATTTATTTTTTTATCATGGTTTTATCTATTTATGTGTTATTTTATCTTATCTATTTTATTGTTATTATTGTTATTTTCCGTGTCTATGCTTTTGTTGTGCAGCACTTTGGAGACTCTGGTCTGTTTAAATGTGCTTTATAAATAAAGTGGATTGGATTGGATTGGTTTCCTTAATGTGAAGAGGATTGGACACCAGTCCCTCATAGTTTACTTCATCAACCAATGCTGATACCCATTTACAGCTGGGTAGACTGAGACAATGCAAATGTCTTGTCCAAGGACTTAGACAGAGAGCATGACCAGGAATCGAACCCAGGTCTACATATTGGTAGCCCAATTATTGTCCACTGAGGTAGCCATTTTGCCTTCAGAAATGCCTTAAATCTCTCTGATGCACAGTAGATTCAAGAAGGTGCTCACACATTATGCTCTATATTGACATAATAGCATCACAGAGTTGTCACAGCATTGTACCACCAACAGTTGTCTGAATTGTTGATACATGCTTGTTGCAGCTGAAATCAATACTTATCAGACAAGACATTTTTTCCATCCTCCATCGCTTGATTTTAGGGTGCACGTGCCTACTGTGGCCGTAGCTTCCTGTTCTTAGCTGACAGAAGTGACACCTGGTGTAGTCTTCCACTGCTGTAGCCCGGCTGTTTCAAGGTTTAACATAGGTTCAGAGATGCTCTTCTGCAGACCATGGTTGCCTCAGTAGTTACTAATATCTTTCTATCAGTTGAAACCAGTCTGGCCATTCTTTTCTGACCTCTGCCATCAAGAAAGGACTTTCACACACAAACCCACTGCTCAATGGACTGTTCTCATTAAATGCTGGAGGTAGTTTCTGTGAAAGATGTAGATCAGCAGTTTGTGAAATACTCAAACCAACCTGTCTGGCCGCGACATCCATGTCATGTTCAAAGTTCCTAATCCTCTGAGGTACATGAATACCCTGGCATGGAGCGTTACAGAGATTTTATTCCACCACTACCTGAAACTACAAATTCTCAGTTGTACAACCCCAATTCCAATGAAGTTGGGACGTTGTGTGAAATGGAAATAAAAACAGAATACAATGATTTACAAATCCTCTTCAACCTATATTCAACTGAATACACCACAAAGATAAGATATTTAATGTTCAAACTGATAAACTTTATTGTTTTTGTGCAAATATTTGCTCATTTTGAAATGGATGCCTGCAACATGTTTCAAAAAAGCTGGGACAGTGGTATGTTTACCACTGTGTTACATCACCTTCCCTTCTAACAACACTCAGTAAGCGTTTGGGAACTGAGGACACTAATTATCAGTGTCATGAGTCATGACACTGATAATTATCGATATCGATGCCATTATTGATTCTGCTTATCGATCCGATTCCTTATAGATTCCCTTATTGATACATCTTGTGAATTTTGTACTAAAAGTAGGCGTTACAGGTTTTATATGTATTTCATTAAGTCTTAAAGTAAATAAATATGAAATTGATCACTGTATCCTTGATCTCTGGACATAAATAAAAATAAACAAAATGGTGTTTCGCTTTGAAGTTATTAATTCTGACTGGATTCTATCGTTCTAACTTGACTCGTCAGAGAGCCACGCAGCGTTTGGAGCTGTGTGAACAGAACGGAGGAGTCCCAGTTAGTGACTTTAATCCGCACAAAAGTGACTCATGAGTTCACATATTCAGGGATGAAAGTGGTGAAAAACAAAAAAAGTTGAAACCCAAAATTACCCCCCAACACCACCTGCACGAATATTCTAGAAGCTCTGAAATGCAATCTGGGACTATTCCAGGCAATAAACTGCAGTGAGTGCAGCATAGGTGAGAAAAAAAACACAACTTTCCTTATTCAAATTCATTCCAGTAGTATTCTGCTCGTACTAGGATGCAGCAGTTTTCTGGCTTGGCAGATAGTTCTGGAGGAAATCACTGAAGAAATGAACACACTGAAAATATGGTTAAATTAAACTTAAATAAGACAGGGATGAAATGGAGGTGTAAGAGTCACTAGGTGTTCACAGCAAATACTTATTTATTTCTGTATGTATGTATGTATTTATTTATTTATGTATGTTCATTGTTAGTTGGTTTTATGAGCAGAGATATGTTGGCATTTTCATTTTCTGTTTACATTTTCTGTTGTGTTTTTATTCAGGTTCTTTTTGTCTCTTTCTCTAAAAATGTATATAATCATTAGATTAGTTATTATTACTATTATTGTTGTGCTTGCTATTATTATTAATATATAAACAAAAATAAATTTAAAAAATATTACAATTTGTAATACATTTGATTCTTACAACAAACGACAGCTGCAACTGCTTAATGCTAAGTTTAACATTGAAAATGCCATAGACATGCTAATGTGTTAGCATCGGTCCCGTTTTTAAGTTATAAAATAATCTATCAACTGTTTCAGAAGACCATAACAGGTCGGTTTAACATAAAAAAGGTAAATAATACTCACAGACGTATGCTGTTTAGGGTTTTAGCGGGGGAAAGTGAAAGAAAAAAATTAATCAACGAAGCAATGATCGAAGCACTGCTTCGATTGGTTCAAGGTTCAAAGCAAAGCCGCGCTGCAGAAAAGTTGATTACAGACCCACTGCACATATTTCTTTTTCTTTATTTTACATTGTTTTAAAATCTTTTTCATATATTGCACTACATGACCTAAAGACTTTGGTAAACCCATTTCTAACACCAAACAGATTGTCCACATGAATAACAATGTGTATTCACTTAAGATTTGAAGAAATTCTAAAAACACTTTTTATAGTTCAGCATTAGAGCCAAATTATATCTTTTTCACAGTGTTTTTGACAAATATATGTCTCAGAGTCAGGAAGCTGAGATTTTCCTGAACTTTTTATATGCAATGCATGGGTATTATACTTTATGCAATTACCTACTGAAGTTAAAGTAAAAATCAAGACCCCAGAGGATTAAATGACCTTTGCTCCCTATTTATATGCTTAATTTGAAGTTTGGTAGATCCTTTTGACCAGGCCTACATACAAAAATGCATTGAGTTTTTGCAGTACAGTTAAACAAGTGTACCTAATAGAGTGGCCAGTGACCGCAATCTCCACCCCCCCGCCTCCAAAAAAAAAAACAAGGACCCCAACTTCACCTGTTTCATAACTTATCTGAGGGTGCATCACATTGTTTGGTTTACATTAAACCCCTTCTTTTTTGGGTGTCCCTGACAAATTGCAGCTCCCACCCACCCACCGTCTAAAGCCAGGGAGTGAGAAAGGGACAGAAAACAGACCCCTGTCCTTGTCATTCATGCAGTACTAATCCTTGGCCCTTTTCCCGGACTCTCACACATTTGCAGGTTTAGAACAGCCTGCAAAGTTCAGAGAGAAGTGCGTCGTGGGCTTCCAGCCAGTCACTGAGGACGGGACTTTCTCTTTATCACGTTCACCCTTCCTTTTAACCGTCATATCCGTGACAGGAATCACTTCTGAAATGTCAATAACGGAGTTCTAAATGTGCTTCCAGTGACTTTTTGATTCACTCGGCCTTCAAGGCGCCTTCATTCTGCACTGACAGTGTGGTCAGAATGGAACTAGAGCACCCTCTTGTGGAGCCTTTACTTATCCAAACTGGACAAATCTATAAAATTAAGGTAAAACTCCTAAAAATGAACAGAAATTCAAGTGTCTGGGTGAATTCTATTTTTAATAACCAGTCTTGGATGGTGTCCTTCACCTCCAGTGCCTCTCTCCTCTTCTGAGTCATGGTTCCGAGTTTGTCCCACAAGTCACAAATGGCCTGGCAGCGCAGGTTCACACCAGCCACATCGTGGTAATCCAACTCACTGGAAAAATAAGATCGCAAAGAGATGGAAAGATGTGGAAAAATGTAAAGAGCAATTATGAAATTCAAAGCCAAAGTTATTTATTTTCCATGATGTGGTTGCAAACCAACCAAAATAGATTTTTAGACTCATTATGCAGTGTTGACTTTGGTGTCAGATTATTCCCAATCTAATAAAAAGCATTTCCTTTCTGCATTGTGTCAACATAAACTGAAAGCTAGAGATTTAAAAGTGATTCATCCTGTTTTATTTATCTCTGCAATGGAACAAACTGTTCATGACCTGTTACTTAAATTTCACAAGAGATCATTTTGTCAGGGTCAAAAGTCAAAACAGACATTTCCAATCAATTTGAGGAAAAATGTTCAGATGCATCAAATAGGAAGTTGGGATCACTGAGAATACTTTCATGCCTTCATACCTCTGGGTCCTCAGGCTTTGATGCCTGGGAAGAGCTTATGGAGTCATAAGGTCAGTGGACAGAAATTTTTGGTGATGCCAGTATTTGAAGAAAGTCCAAAGAAGGTCCAAGTCTTTAGGGTCCTGGTGCTTCTTGTCTTATTATATGGCTGTGAGACTTGTGACGTTAACCAGTGACCTTGTGCAACAACTGGATGTCACTGATACTAGGTCTTGTCCAAGGATATTTAGATACCGCTGGAATGACTCTGAAGGAACAGTTACTGAGGAAGACCCACTTGCAATGTGAGTGAACGTGAGCACCAAGATTTTAGCTATGTGGCACGTTCCAGAGGTGGGACGAAGTCACCATGAAGTCACTCTCAAGTCATGAATCAGCAAATCCCAAGTCAAGTCTCAAGTCATAATAACCACCAATTGTTTTCAAGCTGACTTCAGACCTGACTTGAGGCTTGCAGATTGGTGACTTCAGAGTGACTTGATGGTGAATTTGTCCCACCTCTGACACGTTCCCCTCAGTGTTTGGGACCCCACCAGCTGGAAAAGGCAAAGGGGATGCCTACAGTTCACCTGGCTGTGGCAGATTGATGGTTACTTTTGAGAGTTGGGGATATATCAGTTGTCTACCTGTGTGTTTGTCATCTAGAACCTGAGCAGTCAAGAAAATGTGGAACCAGTTTTCCACATTTGAGCAATGTGCTGCACAGGACCTTCTTTGGAGTTTGGAAGTGTGCTAACTTTGATTGAGGCATACCATGAGGGATGTACTGGCATTAAAACCTGGTCTTCAGTTTCCCTCTCCCCACTTCCATGATTATAAGTAATTGCTACACTACGACTCCCTTGATAAGATCAAATTGAGGGATAGAATTCACTTCCCTTGTGACTGGATCAAATGGCACAGCAGGGTGGTTCACGTCTGAAGGATGATAAGATGGACCATATATCAAGCTAAAGTGGACACCATGTGTCTTGTGGTTGGTGAGACAACCCTCATAAGGATCAGGCTGATTCATGCATAGAGAAAAATATTACCAGTAGGTTTTAAGATCCACAAACGTACATCACAATGACTTTTGTTTTTGGGCTGCTTTCAGCGTAGTACATTTATAATCTCAGTGATTTATCATCCTACCTTTTATAAGAAGAGTGCAATAAACACTCCATCTTAAACGTACAAGTGAGAGCAACTGACTGCAGAAGAAAGCATGTCAGTTAAAGCCCTAAGCAAAATAAACCAACAACAAAAGAAGCAAAATCATTTACTAGCACTACAAACCTTAAATAAAACCAAGGTGCCATTTCTGCTTCTAGCCTGAAACTCTGTTCTTTGGTCTCTGGGTACTGCTTAAAAATGAAATGTCCTGTGTCCAATCCCAAATTGAGACGCCAATGAGGGACAGCTGGTCATTACTGGCTGCTGACTGAAAATGTGCCACGGGTTTTTCACTGTTACTTTGCTCTGATAAGACATGACAGACAGGATGAGGTGTTTGGTCGACTGCTACTGTGACCCAGACCTGGATTAGCAGCAGAAAATGAATGAACCAGTGAATAGCACCAAAAGTGGTTCCCCTATGATTATGAGCCAAAGTACCACGTTTGTCACAATTTGATTGATTGACTGATGGACAGATCAATCACAATGATGCTAATGTGAATGTGATGAAACATTACAACTAGAAGAGCACTCTGAAAATGACATCCATTTTCAGTCAAACTTGGTGGAGAAACTCACTAAAGGTTCCTCTTGCAACATAGATCATGTCAAGGTCATGAGTCAAACATCAAGGGTTAATCAGAGGTCATTGTCTACTGACTGTGGAGATGTCTTCAAAACACAAAGAGCTAATTCAATGACACTTAAAGGATAAACTCTGTGGACCATCATCTCATAACACATGCAATGTCAAGGTCAAGACCAAACTGAAGATCATTGCCTTGTGTCTGCTGTGATATCTTCTTCTGTGAATTGTCCTCTTTGGATATAGGCCAGATTTCAATGTAATGGGTCAAAGGTCACAGTCCAATTTGAGACTGTTGTCTAAAATGCATAACGATATCTCAAGAACTGGATTAGATATTGAAAAAGAATTTGGTCAGATGTCTCATACAGATGCAATGGTCTGGATGCCTTATGTCTGCACAAACTTTCTTATAATTCCCTTCGTCACGTTTTGCCTTTAAACAGAAAAAAGTAAACAAGTAAAAAAGTAAAGATAGGATGATGGTTTTCAGTTGGAAATTACAACTTTCAAATCGCATTCATTGAATCAAACATTGTCACATGCCAGAGGACATACGCTGCATCCGGAGAATATTCACAGCACTTCACTTTTTCCACATTTTGTTATAAAGAAACATCTCAAGTGGAAACAGGATGCACCTGAGCTCAATTTTGTATTCAAGGTTGTGAATACTTATGTACGTGTGATTTCGTAGTTTTTTTATATACATACATTTGCAAAAATAAAAAAGCTTTTTCCATGTTGTCATTATGGGGTGTTGTGTGTAGAATTCTGAGAAAAAAATGAATTTACTCCATTTTGGAATAAAGCTGTAACATAACAAAATGTGAATACCCACTGTGAATACTTTCTGGATGCACTATAACAACATCTGCATTGGCTGGCTTGTGAAGCTAACTAATTTTGCTGATCCAGAAGGGCGCTTTTGTACACTCAACAAAAATATAAACGCAACACTTTTGGTTTTGCTCCCATTTTGTATGAGATGAACTCAAAGATCTAAAACTTTTTCCACATACGCACCAGCCCAGGACCTTCACATCCAGCATGTTCACCTCCAAGATTGTCTGAGACCAGCCACTCGGACAGCTGCTGAAACAATCGGTTTGCATAACCAAAGAATTTCTGCACAAACTGTCAGAAACCGTCTCACGGAAGCTCATCTGTATGCTCGTCGTCCTCATCGGGGTCTCGACCTGACTCCAGTTCGTCGTCGTAACCGACTTGAGTGGGCAAATGTTCACATTCGCTGGCGTTTGGCACGTTGGAGAGATGTTCTCTTCACGGATGAATCCCGGTTCACACCGTCCAGGGCAGATGGCAGACAGCGTGTGTGGCGTCGTGTGGGTGAGCGGTTTTCTGATGTCAATGTTGTGGATCGAGTGGCCCATGGTGGCGGTGGGGTTATGGTATGGGCTGGCGTCTGTTATGGACGAAGAACACAGGTGCATTTTATTGATGGCATTTTGAATGCACAGAGATACCGTGACGAGATCCTGAGGCCCATTGTTGTGCCATACATCCAAGAACATCACCTCATGTTGCAGCAGGATAATGCACGGCCCCATGTTGCAAGGATCTGTACACAATTCTTGGAAGCTGAAAATGTCCCAGTTCTTGCATGGCCGGCATACTCACCGGACATGTCACCCATTGAGCATGTTTGGGATGCTCTGGACCGGCGTATACAACAGCGTGTACCAGTTCCTGCCAATATCCAGCAACTTCGCACAGCCATTGAAGAGGAGTGGACCAACATTCCACAGGCCACAATTGACAACCTGATCAACTCTATGCGAAGGAGATGTGCTGCACTGCATGAGGCAAATGGTGGTCACACCAGATACTGACTGGTATCCCCCCCCCCCCCCCCAATAAAACAAAACTGCACCTTTCAGAGTGGCCTTTGATTGTGGGCAGTCTAAGGCACACCTGTGCACTAATCATGGTGTCTAATCAGCATCTTGATATGGCACACCTGTGAGGTGGGATGGATTATCTCAGCAAAGGAGAAGTGCTCACTATCACAGATTTAGACTGGTTTGTGAACAATATTTGAGGGAAATGGTAATATTGTGTATGTGGAAAAGGTTTTAGATCTTTGAGTTCATCTCATACAAAATGGGAGCAAAACCAAAAGTGTTGCGTTTATATTTTTGTTGAGTGTATTTTGTAAATGTGAAAACTGATTGAGCAAAATAAATGTTCCTGTTAAGAAGAATGGGATTTGCAATCAACTGTACATTATTACACTAAATATGGAAGCGTGTCATGTCGACAATGAGCACATCACAACACAATGTAACACTGATGGTTTGGCTCTTTATAGCTACAAGGATTTCATTTATAATGCAGCTTCTGGCAAGAACATGCTGCAAGCTTGAGTCTTTATTATAGTTTTAGTTCATCATGCCATCAAAATAATATGCTTTTAACCTTCTGCACCATGAGCTGACTTTGTTAGGTTGGTTTATTATTCCTGATCTGCTATAGGAATGGCATACTTTAGTTCCTGTGCAATTGCAGCAATCTGCTCCACCCTGTCCTGATGTGCCGCCAAATCACTCTCAAAGGCTTCATGTTTTCGAAGCATTGCTCGGATTTCGAAGAGGGTGGCTGTTTCGTAGTCCTTCCCAGAGAGGATCAGTTCTTTACCTGAAGGTAACAAATGTGCACACAGAAAGAAAGAAAGAGAATAAGTCGCATTAGCAAGAGAAAGACAGAGAAAGGGGATTACATTAGAGATAGAGCAACGGATGACTTTGTTGGTCAGACTATAAAACTTTGAATCAATGCACATTAGCAATGAATCATCTATATAGGCCCATTGGTGTTGGTGCACCAATGGGCCTATAGCATACAATGGATGAGTCCATAACCACAGTAAGGTACTTCTCCAGCAAAGACCAGTGGCTATTTATAGATAGGTCAGCTGGGATAATGCAGATGAAGTGTCTTGACCAAAAACTCAGACGTATTGTGTGTCTGGGACTTGATCCCAGGTCTACGTATTGGTACTCCACTGCACTGCCTGCTTGCCAGTGAAACACAACAGTAAAGCTATCACAAACAATTTATCATGCTGATAAAAACTAAAAGACTGCCAAAAAGCAAAAATGCAGATAGGTGAGAAAATGTATGGATTGATAACTGACCACTGGCCCAGTTCTCATGATTGGTGGCTTTTTGACGAAACTTTTCAGCCAGGTGATCCAGCCTCTCCAACCGACGGATCTCTGTGAGGAGCCACTCCTCGTAGCCCTTCTCGGCCTGCTCCAGACCCTGCCATGCACTAGCTATATCCTGAACACAAATATTACAGTAATGAAAGTGTGCTTTGACTCAACTACACAGACCCTGAGGCCCATCAGTTCTGGTCTTTGGCTTCCACAGCCAAGACTGGTACCCATTTATAGCTGGGTCGACTGGGACTACAGAGGACCAAACAAGAACTAAAACTAGATAAATAGGTAAATACATAAATGTATGAATACATTTATTTTGATGTTTTATTTATTAATTTATTAGTACTTTAATTCAAATATTTATAAATTTAGACATTTGTTTATACTTTTAAACTTGTATTTATACTTTTATCAATTCATTTATGCTTTTATACATGTATTTATACATTTATACTTTTATTTAGTCTTAATGCATGTTTGGACCACTGAAGGATAGATAAATTGATTAAAACATAAATGTATAAGGTGGGCAGTCCTACGAGCAGCCTGGAGTTTGACTGGTAAGATGTTTAAATAAAGAGATTAAGAAATATATGTTTTTTTTATATATATATTTATATTTTTTATGTGGCAGCAGGGGCGGTGAGCAAGTGGTTGGTTTCAGTGCGGAAGTTCCCATTTCAAACCCCACTCCTGCCACATTTCTCCATGTAATTGTGGAGTTGTGTCAGGAAGAGTGCCCAGTGTAAAACCTGTGCCAAACCATATGCAGATTCAATGTGAATCTGCTGTGGCGACCCCAAGTGAAAACAAGGGAGCAACCGAAGTGACTTTCTTATATTTTTATATTTAAAAAACATTTATTTATTTATACATTTATGTATTTATTTAGTCGTAATTCATGTTTGGTCCACCATATGGGACAATGGAAATGAAGTGTCTTGTTCAAGGACATAGATGGGAAGTGTGACTTGGAATCAAACTCATATATATTAATAACTTTCATATCATACTCTTACAACTAACTTTACATTAAAAATGCTAAACATCAAAAAGATCAATGAAGCAAGCTCCCAAACATTTTTCAGTGGAAATGATTTGAACAATGTGTACAATGACGATGGCTTTTCTACAATATGTTAATTGATTAAATGCATGGTCCACCAGGTAGCACTAATGCCTGCCAACAGTGCCCTTTTTTTCTCTCTTTCTTTTTTGACCTTCAGTGACCTCTATCAGGGTCAATGATGGGAGTTGTTCAAAAAAAAGTTTGCATTCATTTGATGGTAGACAATGCCAGTGACCTAAGTTTGAATAAAATTTCAGCGCCATGCAAAGTGGCTGATTTTTTTGGGGGGGGGGGCGGGGGGTCCTTTTAACATGAAAATATGTGCATATAATCATGTAGACTCCTTCACCTAATGAAAAAATAATTTACAGACACAACTTACAGACACCATCTTCCCTTCAGAGGGCATGAAAGCAGGACGATTGCTGATACGTAGCTTTGTCTGCAAGGTGTTGAAGTTTATTTCCAGCTGGCACTTCTCCTGCACCTTTGGAGGTTTATGTTTGCGCCTATAGTCCCTGAAGTCCTCCAGCTTCCTCTGCATCTCTGCCATAGTCTTCTCTGGGGTTCGGTTTTCCAGCCAGGGAGTGGTGCGACGGATCCACTCCAGCAACTGGGACACACAAAGACATAAATGTAAAGTACACAGGACTATTTACAAAGGTTGTTGCAGCTTGTTGTTACTCAGAAAAAGCAGTGTCATCAGCATAAAACAGAACATTGAAGCACCATTTGTTGCTTTACCTCACTGGCGAGGCGTTCATACTCCTCCATCAGTTTCTCATTCTCTTGGTTTACACCCAGCACCTTACAGATCCTGTTTGCAGCTGTCTCAGCCTGAGAGCAAAGGACAGGAGAATAATTCTGAGTGCTTTCAGACAGCCTCTGGTGCATAGCCCAGTTTGATGCAAAAGCTCTAAAACTTCCAAGTAGTTTCTAGTATAGTCTACATATGTCTGGTGTAAAAACGAAACAAACCCACCAGTGGGATGTCTGATGGAACATATACAAACACATTAATTCCAACACTATAACATTTATCCGATCATTATTTCACAACTGCAAAGAAAGCAACATTAACAGCCATGGTCACTGGGTAACCATGGTAGCACATACCAAGACAACAAAACTCCTGATCAATCAAAAAAAGGTCTTGTGGTTTGCTACCTGTATTACGTAGCAACTATCCCACCAAGCCTGGTGTAGTACAGTGTTAACATTCCAGTGTAGACTTCCACCCAAGCACAACTTTGTTTTGTATAACTGAGAGCAAGTGGGGTGCTGTTTCACACAAGCATCAATAAAGTAGAAATCAGAGGGAAACTTTATTTTAAAAAATCATCCTGGAGTTGCATCTGCCTCCATATCCAATCACCTCTTCCTTAATTGAAACCCTACTTCTCCACCAGATTTCACTGAAATCTCTGCATGTGTTTGAAAAATCCTGCCCATAGGATATCTGTGTGAGTGATCGTATGACCTCCTTCAAATCCTATCCTATCACTATTTATGATGGAAGACATCCAGCAGTCCACACGATGGACAGGTCCAGTCTGGGAGCTTGCATTTGTGCCACATATTACTGCATCCATCACACGGCAGAACACCCTTGAGCCATGGATGGCAACCACCTAGGCAAACAACTGGCCAATCACCACCACTCAATAGTAATCATCTATCCACTGCCACTGAGTGAAACATGAAAATTCAGTAAGGTATATCTTATATATTATATTCCAATTCTAAGGTGGAACTATGCCAGTATACAAAGGTATATCTAAATATCTAAAAAGGAAGAGTAAAATAGGAGAGTAGAAAAGAGTAGAGCAGAGCCACTTAGGTGCCTGGTCTTGAGAACCAGGGATGGTAGGTTAAAAAGCTTTTTTATCCCATGGGAACTCTCCCTACCCACCCAAACGACTCAAGAAAAAGTATATATAATATAATAAATAATAAGACATAAGAAGGCTAAGACATCACAGGAGAAGATTGTAGTATAGGTAATTTAGTATGTAGACAAGTAACCTATGGCCTGGAGCCCTCAACACTGGGGCACCTGTATGCTGCATCATGTCCAGAGAAATGCACCACCAGATGGCCAACAGGTCAACACATTGCATACTAATGCACTCAGGTACTAATTAAATTAAGATGGTAATTTATGTCATTAATGTAGCAAACACACAATAAAACTCTTGGCTAATCTGACCTGCAATCAGTCAAAACAAGCTGTTAGGACTTTACTGTTTGAATTCACTTCATGCTGAAGGGCAAAACTAAAAATGTCTCTTTCTTGGGTCAAAGGAACCACGTGCATAAAAACTCCTTTCTTACATAAGCAAAAATAAAATTACGAGTGAGTTTAAATCTCTACCTGTTCAGCTCCAGCAAAGGCATGGTAAAAACAGGACACATAGGTCATAATGGCTCTCTCATCAGGTTTGGGTGTGTTGATGATGTCTGTGGCATCAAAAAGAAAACAACAATATAACTCGTTTGATGGGGATTTAAGAAGAGATATTCTATTATGGAGCATTTTAAGTCGACTGAATTACGTTTGAATGCTTTGATGTATAATATTGCACAACAACAGAATTAATGTACAGTCAGGTTGAGTTGGACAGGGATGAGGGTTGCAAAATTCCAAACATTTTAAAAGTTGTAAACTTTCCATGAGAATATATGGGAATTAAGCAGCATGGGGCGGGGACTTTGTGATCAGCACTGTTGCCTCACAGCAAAACAGTCCTGGGATGGCTTTGAACATGGTCCTTACTGTGTGGAGTTTGCATGGCCTCCCCATGTTTGCATGGGTTCCCTTTGGGTGCTCCAGATTCGTCCCACTTTCAAAGACATGCAGGTCAGCTGAAGTGTAAACTGTGAGTGTGAATGTGTTTGTCGATATGTCTTGGGCCTGCCATAGACTGGGGGCCTGTCCAAGGTGTAAACGCCCCCCCAAGTTACCACTGGGATAGACTCCAACCTCTCATAACCCTTAATTGGAAAAAATCAGGTATGGACTGGGACTGGGACCAAATGTTATCTACGAAGAGTATATTTTACTCTGGAAAATTTACAGTGTGGTTGGATTGTGTCTAAGTGTCATTAGGACGGGTTAAGTGCAGAGGACCAGTTTCACTGTATGTATCCATGTATGTACAATGACAAAGCTCCTTCTTCGAGTTCATATTCCAAACACATATTTCATTGAAAAGCATATCAATAAAAATGTTACTTAATTCATAAAACAAATACTAGGTCCTGTTATTTTGCAAAACATTACCTTCTGCATCCAACATTTTGGGAATGTCCAGGTGTTTCTCTGCTATGTCAAAAGCCAGGTTCAGGTTTCGCAGAGGATCATCCTAAATATAGAAGTTAGAAACACAATTCTGCATCACTGAACAGTAACGCCAGACTTAACATTCCACTCTGCTGACCTCTGTGGACGCAATAAACTCCTTCATCATACACAGACACATTTTAGCTCATATTAAATTTATAGTTGATTGAAAAAAAAAAAACAAGACCTGATTTGGATCATTTACATGAGTTTAGTGTTTATATTTTTGTCACGTGTTGATTATAGTATGAAAAATGATGGAAGATGGTCTGTAAAATTTATAATTAATGCCAAAGGTATGTACAAAAAAATCCACATATTTAAAAATTACTTTTCACACACAAGTGAATCTGTTGCACAGTTTTTTTGTTTGTTTGTTTGTTTGTTTTTTTGTGCTGGCTGAGTGGTAAACATAGGCACCAGCAGACAGTGAACTCTCTTGAAAAGAGCGTGCACGGGGTTACAGGGATCATGCTATCATGCTCCTGCTGCTGTGTCTGTTTCTGTGCCGTTGGTCCGTAAAGGTGCATGACAGGACCAGCTGCTCCCAGATCCACTGCAGGACAGACAGGCGGATGGATGCACAGAGCAGTAAAATGATGACGGGATGGAGAGATAGACGGATGGACACCACCAAGTTTGAATTTGTATGTGTGATGCGAGTGGCTTGAGGACATAACGCTGCAGGCTTAATGAAGCCGCTCACCTGGAGCCAGACTCAACAGCTGCCTGGCACAATGTGCAGCTGTCTGCTGGAACAGTGAGCGGCACTGAAAAGTCAAAGTGGAAACTAACGTGTGTGAATATATGCTTCTACAGTTTTAAGTATGAGAAGCATTTATGTAGCGATCCTGAACAGTCATTTAACTGAGCTCACGCATTAGAGTCATTTTAAATTATTGTACTGGAATAGGCTTTAGTGCCCCCTGTGATGTTCAAAAGGATAAGTGGAATAAAGGAAGGAATGTTTGGAAAGTGACGAAAATGCTTTTGAGGTTATTTTGTGAACACTGGCTCATATTTTGATTAAACGCCCTTCACAGAAATATCTAAGAAGGTTTAGATAAATGAAGAACAATATAACTTAAATCCCATATATGTTTTTCCTTTATTATTATATTATTATTATTATTATTATTATTATTTGTGAGTTTCAAATTTATTACAGAATTGAAAATCAAAGATGTTTGCAATTATTTTTAAAAGGCCTCTTATAGCCCACAAACAGTCCTTTGACCTCCACATTAGAGATATTATGAGGACTGCTTTCTTCCATCTGCGAAACATAGTGAAGATTCGTCCCATCCTGTCTATGGTTGATGCAGTGACCCTGATTCATGCATTTGTTTCTTCTAGATTGGACTACTGCAACGTTCTATTTTCTGGTTTACTGCAGTCTAGCATTAGGGCTCTCCAATTGGTTTAAAATGCTGCTGCCAGACTTTTGACAGGAAGAAGAAAGTTTGACCGCATTACAGCCATTTTGGCATCTCTTCATTGGCTTCCTGTCCCAGTGAGATCAGATTTTAAGGTTCTGCTATTAACCAATAAAATTATTCACGGAATTGCACCTCCCTACCTAGCTGACCTAATTAAACCCTACGTACCCGCCCAGGCTCTGTGTTCTCAGGGTGCAGGACTACTTTTGTCCCTAGGGTGAATAAAAACTCTGCAGGTCACAGAGCTTTCTCTTATCATGCCCCTGTTCTGTGGAATGATCTCCCTGTGTCAATAAAACAGTCCGATTCTGTAGAGACTTTCAAGTCCAGACTTAAGACGCATTTATTTTCCCTCTCATATGGCTAGCATACTGACATAGCATGGAACTATGCTTCCTACACTTTTAAATTCATTCTATTAGTAAACAGAACAGGTCTCGGCCACAACTTTATCTAAATTCTGGGTTTGTTAGTGAAGCTTAGGGCTAGAGGTCGGTGATCACTTTAGTATTTTCTCTGCTTTCCTGTTGCTTAAGGTTGATGAATTAAACCTTAGGTGTACTTTTTCTGACCGACTGATTCTGCTTTTTTTCATTCAGTCCGAGGTGCAGATGATGTCACGATGTCACTGGCTGAATTTGCTGACTGCATAATTTCTGAAATGGACATGGAACGGACTCTGCTGCGGGAAAAGGTCCAATGAATGACATGAGCACTGCTGGATGACCCCTGCCTGTGGACCGGACGCCTGCATGGACTTCTTTCTCATCAACTGCATCTTATTTTGTTGTGTTATCTTTTTTGTAAAACTTTGCAAAATCTTGTTACTGGCAGAATGGCCTAAGCAGTGGGTCACCTCTTTGAGTCTGGTCTGCTTGAGGTTTCTTCCTCAATATCATCAGAGGGGAGTTTTTCCTTACCACTGTCGCCTGTGTGCTTGCTATAGGGGTTGGTAAGGTTAGACCTTACTTGTGTGAAGCGCCTTGAGGCACATTTGTTGTGATTTGGCGCTATATAAACTAAACAAATTGAAATTGAAATTATTAGTGATGAAAAGCAAAATTAGTCAGAAAAAAACACATTGGTATCATTGTTTTTGTGCAGACCACAACATGCTCTGACATTAAACAAACTGCTACAAATGCCTTTATTCTGCAATCAGCAAATTTGTTAGTGAGAGAAAAACTGTTAATTTTGGGGATGTCTCTGTGTTAGTGCTCGGAGTTTGGACACACTCTAGCTTGGTTACGCGTGAAGTACATGACACCTTGTTGAGCTTAGAGTAGTCGATGAGGTCAGGTCTGTGTCTGTGGATCAGGGCGCAGAAGGCCAGGCCGTCCTTCCAGCTTCACCAGTCAATAGGCAGAAAAAAACAAAATGTCAAATGTAAGCCATCGATCATTGTAGTAAAGCCTCAGATCCTCATATTTCTGGAATAATCTTCATGTAACAGTCACAGTAGAGTTTTTACTGTTTTGAGTTCTCACCTGACGTGGAAGTTTTGGACATTAACATTCCTGTAGGGGGCAGTCTTTCTCTGACACCACAAGAGAAGTCCTTCCTTTGCAGATGTTTCTGCAGGGGGAAAAAAGCAAATGATATATATATATATATATATATATATATATATATATATATATATATATATATATATATATATATATATATATATATATATATATATATATATATATATATATATACGAGGTCTGTCAATAAAGTATAGGTCCTTTTTATTTTTTAAAAAACTATATGGATTTCATTCATATGTTTTTACGTCAGACATGCTTGAACCCTCGTGCGCATGCATGAGTTTTTCCACGCCTGTCGGTGACGTCATTCGCCTGTGAGCACTCCTTGTGGGAGGAGTCGTCCAGCCCCTCGTCGGAATTCCTTTGTCTGAGAAGTTGCTGAGAGACTGGCGCTTTGTTTGATCAAAATTTTTTCTAAACCTGTGAGACACATCGAAGTGGACACGGTTCGAAAAATTAAGCTGGTTTTCGGTGAAAATTTTAACAGCTGATGAGAGATTTTGAGGTGATACTGTCGCTTTAAGGACTTCCCACGGTGCGAGACGTCGCGCAGCGCTCTCAGGCGCCGTCGTCAGCCTGTTTCAAGCTTAAAACCTCCACATTTCAGGCTCTGTTGATCCAGGACAACGTGAGAGAACAGAGAAGTTTCAGAAGAAGTCGGTTTCAGCATTTTATCCGGATATTCCACTGTTAAAGGAGATTTTTTTAATGAAAGACGTGCGGACGGATTGCAGCGTCGGCTCGCAGCCGCTGCGACGCTCCGCCACAGGAAAAACACCTCTGTTGGAAGCCTTAAGGACAAGTTGGAACATGTCCAGCTGTTAAACAATTTCTCAGATACTCACTCCACTGAAAGCCATCAAAAGCCGCCTGGATTTTACAAATGGTTATCAACACGGAGGTGTTTTTCCTGTGCCGCCGCACCGCGCCGGCTGCGTCCCGACGCGTGGACCTGTCTGCACATCTTTCATTAAAAAAATCTCCTTTAACAGTGGAATATCCAGATAAAATGCTGAAACCGACTTCTTCTGAAACTTCTCTGTTCTCTCACGACGTCCTGGATCAATAGAGCCTGAAATGTGGAGGTTTTCAGCTTGAAACAGGCTGATGACGGCGCCTGAGAGCGCTGCGCAACGTCTCGCACCGTGGGAAGTCCTTAAAGCGACAGTATCGCCTCAAAATCTCTCATCAGCCGTTAAAATTTTCACCGAAAACCAGCTTAATTTTTCGAACCGTGTCCACTTCGATGTGTCTCACAGATTTAGAAAAAATTTTGATCAAACAAAGCGCTAGTCTCTCAGCAACTTCTCAGACAAAGGAATTCCGACGAGGGGCTGGACGACTCCTCCCACAAGGAGTGCTCACAGGCGAATGACGTCACCGACAGGCGTGGAAAAACTCACGCATGCGCACGAGGGTTCAAGCATGTCTGACGTAAAAACATATGAATGAAATCCATATAGTTTTTGAAAAAATTAAAAAGGACCTATACTTTATGGACAGACCTCGTATATATATATATATATATATATATATATATATATATATATATATATAGGTGCAGGGTCATTGCTGAGTTTTTGGAATGTTTTTGGAAAAAAAAAAAAAAAATATATATATATATATATATATATATATGTATATATATATATAGACTCCTAAAAGTCACTCCCCATAGAAGCCCATGTAAAACTATCCGGCCTTATAGTAGAAATAAGCATGTTTACAGCCTGGTAAAAAAAAAAACAACATAAAAAACCAACTTGGGTCTCTATAGCTAGTTCCCCATTTCATAGCAACTGTACATAGTGGCTTTGCTCTGCATTGTGTTTGACTCCTCCCACTTGCTCCCCTTGGGAAGTGAACTCATGATCTCCAGCATTGGAGGCAGACTCTCTAACCAGAAGGTTAAAACTCAGGGCCCTGGCCTTGTGGCTAGAGAATGCTTTTAAGTTTACTGACTACTACTGCACACCAACTCCTGCTGACCTCCATCACACTCACCACCCCTAAACTTCACTCCCATTCGGGTCACGGCACCAGTGTAGCAGCTTACTCTGCATTGTGGTGTGTTTGACTCCTCCCACTCATTCCATTCCGGACGCAAACTCACCATCTCCAGCATGGCAGGCGGCCACTATGACCAGTCCGCTAAAAAAACAGGTGCAGTCCTGAGTGGCCAGAGTATCCTTTGGATGTCGGGGAAGTGACGCCTTTTGGTGACTATATGCACAGCGACTCCTGCTGCCTACTCTGAGTAACAGCTACTATGCTGGATCCAGGGCCTGCTAGTCATCTCTGCTCGTGGGGGTATACTGAATAAATGCTTATATAAATGCACATGTACTGTGCACAATACTGTATGCGGGAAAGCTATGAATCTCTGTGCACAGTAAGGCAGATACAATAAGGAGTGTGATATCATGATCTATGACTGATTATGACAAGCTGCATCAGTGCTATACGAGGTCTGTCTGTAAAGTATAGGTCCTTTTTATTTTTTTCAAAAACTATATGGATTTCATTCATATGTTTTTACATCAGACATGCTTGAACCCTCGTGCGCATGCGTGAGTTTTTCCACGCCTGTCGGTGACGTCATTCGCCTGTGAGCACTCCTTGTGGGAGGAGTCGTCCAGCCCCTCGTCGGAATTCCTTTGTCTGAGAAGTTGCTGAGAGACTGGCGCTTTGTTTGATCAAAATTTTTTCTAAACCTGTGAGACACATCGAAGTGGACATGGTTCGAAAAATTAAGCTGGTTTTCAGTGAAAATTTTAACAGCTGATGAGAGATTTTGAGGTGATTCTGTCGCTTTAAGGACTTTTCACGGTGCGAGACGTCGCGCAGCGCTCTCAGGCGGCGTCATCAGCCTGTTTCAAGCTTAAAACCTCCACATTTCAGGCTCTGTTGATCCAGGACGTCGTGAGAGAACAGAGAAGTTTCAGAAGAAGTCGGTTTCAGCATTTTATCCAGATATTCCACTGTTAAAGGAGATTTTTTTAATGAAAGACGTGCGGGCGGATTGCAGCGTCGGCTCGCAGCCGCCGCGGCGCTCCGTCACAGGAAAAACACCTCTGTTGGAAGCCTTAAGGACAAGTTGGAACATCTCCAGCTGATAAACAATTTCTCATATACTCACTCCACTGAAAGCCATCAAAAGCCAACTGGATTTTAACAAATGGTTATCAACACGGAGGTGTTTTTCCTGTGCCGCCGCACCGCGTCGGCTGCGTCCCGACATAAAAACATATGAATGAAATCCATATAGTTTTTGAAAAAAATAAAAAGGACCTATACTTTACGGACAGCCCTCGTATAGCCCTAAACCTGGAAGTGTGGCCCCACAGGTACTTAAGGGGACCTGAAGCCACGGGAGTACCACACGGCACCACCGGACCAGTCAGAGGTGACATGCAAAGTGACAGGATGGCACTGGCACCGCCAGGGATCACCCACTGGGCCATGGACTGACAGCACCCCAAAGCACTGTCATTCAACTCCCCCAAATCCTGTTCGGTCAAGTTCTTTACACCAAAGCTAACAGAGGTGGGGATGTGTCCCCAACTGCCAACTCCCAATTTTTGCATGGGAGATGACCCATACCACCCAGAGGGGGCCTCTGACAGCCCCAAGGCACACCACCCCCACCACCAACCCCAACCAACCCAGAGCCAAACATCCTCTCCGCCCCCCAGAGGACACGGGGCACACCCATCAACACCTTATTGAGGGTCCATTTCAACATTGTTTTTAACATTTCCAAAACTCAGCAATGACCCTGCACCTGTTGCGACTATTGGGATCAACTCAACAAAATGTTAAGAATCACAGCTGAAAACATGTTCCAAGTTATAGTGATGTAATGTAGAAAAGGAAATGTTTTAATGTTTTGGGAAGAATCTATCCATCCATTTTCTGAACCTAATTATTCCAAGTTAAGCATCAAGGGGGGATGGATCCTACTCCAGCAGCCATTGGGCAAGAAGATGTTTGGAAGAATTTGACATTACATTCAAATCTATACATCCAGTCCATAAATGTGCTTGTGCCTTAGTGGGTCATGGACCACGGGACGGGATTTGTCTGCACTAAAATATCTCACCTTCCACAGAAATATCCTGAATGGCAAAGCGGAGGATGATAGTCCAGATCATTCCCAAAGTCATCTTAACATTCCCATCCACAATCTCTGAGGAGCAAATCGTGACAATCAATTGTAACCACATTGTACATGAAATTGAAATTGATCAGTTGTGGACATTTGATGGTTTGTGGTACATATATTCAGAAATCGAGGGCAGGTTCAGGCACCTTCAGCTCCAATGGAAACCAGCTTCACTCCTTTACTCGTGATGA
This sequence comes from Thalassophryne amazonica, assembly GCF_902500255.1. Taxonomy (NCBI): domain Eukaryota; kingdom Metazoa; phylum Chordata; class Actinopteri; order Batrachoidiformes; family Batrachoididae; genus Thalassophryne; species Thalassophryne amazonica. Next base: position 25,284,989 of record NC_047115.1, on the reverse strand, counting down.
AGTCCAGAGCTTTGTTGACATTCGCAATCTTATGAAACCGCATCTTCCCTCTGTCTGGCTTTGATAATCTCTCACCTGCACACAGAATACACACGTCCACACTTTATTTCAAACTATTTTTTTTTTTAATAGAAATGTGCACATTACCTTGTTGCTTCAGCATCACAAACCCTCAATAAACAATTAATCATCTCATGAGCACTAACATAAAGCCCAAATGCAGTTACTTTTCATTAAGCAGATGCTTCCTCAAAGTTTTGGATCTTCTGGCACTGCTTTTATTGAAAAAAAAAAGTATAATGGCAGCTCCCTGTACCTATGAATCTACTGTATGTGTGTCTGTGAAAAACTTTCACACCATCCACTGTAGTGCAGCAAAAGAACATCATAACATTTCTTTTATCAACTGGAATATGCAGGATAGCTTGATTATGTACATTAGTTGAGAATAACAATAAAAACACTGAATTCATATTCTTACATAGCTGGTGGTCTCTACTTTTGCATGACATGATTACCCCCTAGTGGTGATTCTGTGAACTGATGTATGTGCATTCAAGGATTTAGAATGTACATCACTCTGCAACATATGGTTGCACAATATTATATAGTTTTTCAGAATCTTTTTGTGTCATTCATTAGGTTTATGGTTAGCTCCTTATATCATCAACTGCCTGAAAGCACTGGTTACTACCTCTCTTAAGTTATAGGTGACATATATATTAACTTAACTTCACCCTTCAACAAAATACATATATTTTAGTGTTCAGAAGACGTAGGATACCTTGATTATGTATATTAATTAATGTAATCACCACCAGAGGGCAATCATTTCATGCAAAAGTAGAGATTCAATCAATTCAATCAATTTTTTTATATAGCGCCAAATCACAACAAACAGTTGCCCCAAGGCGCTTTATATTGTAAGGCAAGGCCATACAATAATTATGTAAAACCCCAACAGTCAAAACGACCCCCTGTGAGCAAGCACTTGGCTACAGTGGGAAGGATCATCATCTAAGTAAATGAATTTAGTGTTTTTATTCAATTATTCCCAAAATATTACACAGTCGAATCCAGGGATCTATCATCTACATACCTGGACTGTCACATGGGAAGCAATCGCAAATGTTTATGAAATCTCACACCCATTCATCACACAGGTACACTGCTAATATTTAATACAGTTGATATCCTGCTAAATAACAACAATATGCTTGATAATTTTTAAAAAGAACATACGAGGGCTGTCAATAAAGTATAGGTCCTTTTTATTTTTTCAAAAACTATATGGATTTCATTCATATGTTTTTACGTCAGACATGCTTGAACCCTCGTGCGCATGCGTGAGTTTTTCCACGCCTGTCGGTGACGTCATCCGCCTGTGAGCACTCCTTGTGGGAGGAGTTGTCCAGCCCCTCGTCGGAATTTCTTTGTCTGAGAAGTTGCTGAGAGACTGGCGCTTTGTTTGATCAAAATTTTTTCTAAACCTGTGAGGCACATCAAAGTGGACACGGTTCGAAAAATTAAGCTGGTTTTCAGTGAAAATTTTAACGGCTGATGAGAGATTTTGAGGTGATACTGTCGCTTTAAGGACTTCCCACGGTGCAAGATGTCGCGCAGCACTCTCAGGCGCCGTCGTCAGCCTGTTTCAAGCTGAAAACTTCCACATTTCAGGCTCTATTGATCCAGGATGTCATGAGAAAACAGAGAAGTTTCAGAAGAAGTCGGTTTCAGCATTTTATCTGGATATTCCACTGTTAAAAGAGATTTTTTTAATGAAAGACGTGCGGACGGGTCCGCGCGTCGGGGCGCAGCCGGCGCGGTGCGGCGACACACAAAAAACACCTCCGTGTTGATAACCATTTGTAAAATCCAGGCGGCTTTTGATGGCTTTCAGTGGAGTGAGTATATGAGAAATTGTTTAACAGCTGGACATGTTCCAACTTGTCCATAAGGCTTCCAACAGAGGTGTTTTTCCTGTGGCGGAGCGTCGCAGCGGCTGCGAGCCGACGCTGCAATCCGTCCGCACGTCTGTCATTAAAAAAAATCTCCTTTAACAGTGGAATATCTGGATAAAATGCTGAAACCGACTTCTTCTGAAACTTCTCTGTTCTCTCACGACGTCCTGGATCAACAGAGCCTGAAATGTGGAGGTTTTCAGCTTGAAACAGGCTGACGACGGCGCCTGAGAGCGCTGCACGACGTCTCGCTCCATGGGAAGTCCTTAAAGCGACAGTATCACCTCAAAATCTCTCATCAGCCGTTAAAATTTTCACTGAAAACCAGCTTAATTTTTCGAACCGTGTCCACTTCGATGTGTCTCACAGGTTTAGAAAAAATTTTGATCAAACAAAGCGCCAGTCTCTCAGCAACTTCTCAGACAAAGGAATTCCGACGAGGGGCTGGACGACTCCTCCCACAAGGAGTGCTCACAGGCGAATGACGTCACCGACAGGCGTGGAAAAACTCATGCATGCGCACGAGGGTTCAAGCATGTCTGACGTAAAAACATATGAATGAAATCCATATAGTTTTTGAAAAAATAAAAAGGACCTATACTTTATGGACAGACCTCGTATTAGACTCCAGGTAATTAAAAGCAACATTTAAAACTTAAATTATAAAAGAATTGCTTTTCTTCAGTGATCTGACCTGAGATAACTTCCAAAAGCAGCATCAGTTTCAGTCCGTTCCTGAAGTCTTCCTCAATATTTTCAATCTGAGTACCAGCTTTCCTCAGGTGGGAGTTACACCAGGCTGTGAAAGTCTGTCAGGAAAGAGGGAGATCAAGGTCAAGCCAGAATCCTTGCTGACGACATTAATGTTCCATTCCATATCAGTTGCATTGTGCAGACAACAGCACTAGAATGTTTTGAAAAGCAAAGACTTAAATATTTCACCTCATAAGAATACTCTCTGCAGGACACTGAATCACTTACAGACATCATATTATCCACATTTTCAAGGAGTTAATGTTGGCAGGTGTCATGTTAAAATTTGTAGTCAAAAATGCACCAAAACACTAAAGAAACACAAGTTTTCTGGGCCAGTCACTTTAAATGGAAAAGAGATGCTGTATGCCACACCCCCTATGTCAGACACATACAAGTAGGAGCGAGCAAGCATCCATCTGTAACTTCAAATAAGACAGTTTCATGTGTCCTTTTCAGGCAGACATACAGTCACATTTCTATTTAGACAGGGAACTCAGAAGTGAGAGGTTTTCTGGTGAGGAAAGGGTTCTGTATGCAATGTGTCAAAGCAGCACTCAGCCACCACACTTCCATGAGGTGAAGCATTACAGCACCTCCTGCAACACATCCTTCTTCTCCTCCAGCTACCCAATCTCCTATACATCCCACCAGACAATACTTCTTCCCCCTTTCCTGTTGATTTCTGCCTGCAAACACAGGTAGGATGAAAAGCAGCATAAAACCATGGTGGAAAACCAGATTTCTTAAATGGCTGTATTTTGTTTTTAAATTTTGTTCACAATTCAGTTGTATTTTAGTTTGATGGGTGAAGAGGAGGACTATGAGCAATACTGTGCATTTCTGTGCACACAGCAAGAATGCATGCACATCATGAACTTGCATATGTAAGACATATCTAAATTTGGCACTGCATAAATAGCAGAAAAACTGCGCATGACTTTAAACCAGGGATTTGGTGATCTGTCGCGCTTTGACTCTCTGTTACCTCACAATAACAGTGCACCAGCACTGCACCTGACCATACCTCATTTTCACACCAAAATGAGCATGGGGGTATAGATGAGTGCAAGTGCACAGATCTGATCTTGGGTGCTGGGTGTGAAAATGACAACCGTGTCAGTTGGAAACTAGCAATCAAATTCACACTGTGCTGTACACTGCTTTGCTCGATGTGTAACATCGGGCCCATATATCTCCCATATATGACATACTGTACATCTCACAGGTCTAAAACTAGCTGATTCAGGCCTAAATTTTAGTACTATAATTTTCTATATTCATAGACTTAGCAGGTAGCTCAGTGGGATAAGGAGTAGGGGGACCAGTATGTAGACCTGGGTTCCAGTCCCTGTCATGCTACCTTGCTCTTGTTCCAATCCACCCATTTGTAAATGGGCACTGGGCTTGGCTGGGGAAGTCCCATCCAGGGGGCGTCGTAGATAGACTCTCATCTGCTTCACGCTGTGTAATCTGATAATAACCATTGGTACCATTGGGCCTCAAGTCTAATTCGTGTCTCTGGGTCTTCTGCCTTTGAGATTGAGAGATGCCTAGGAGTCACTTGTAGAACCATGAGGTCACTGATGTTGATATCTTTGTAGGGGAACAAAGGTCCAAGTCTTGAAGATCCTTGTGCTTCCTTCCTTACTGTATGTTGTGAGACTTAGACACTAACCAGTGATCAAAGGCTACAACTGGATTTGGTACCAGGTTCCATCAGAGGATCTCTGAGTACTGCTGGACTGTCAAATGAACAGTTACTTAGAGCAGTGATTTTCAACCTTTTTTGAGCCGCGGCACCCTTTTTATATTTACAAAATCCTGCGGCACACCACCAACCAAAATAATATTATAATTCTATTACCTCTGGTTTTGCGCAAAACGCAATTATCGCAATAGAAAATCGATACAGAAAACACCGCATTTCAAAAATCCTCAAGCATTTTGCGCTCTGATCTCAAGTAGGGCTGTCACGATTAGGAATTTCTGGAGACGATTAATTGTCAGACAAATAATTGCGATTGACGAATATATTGTCTATTTTTTTTTTTCTTTTTTTCCCCTTCTTTATATTCTACTATTGTAGTATAATTACACAACTCTGGAAGAACGTTTGGGAATGGTGCAACATTTTTATTTTTATCTTCATTTTACATACAGTCCCAACTTTTTCTGATTTGTGGTTGTTTCTGTTGCATTTCTGAAATTGTTTCTCCTCATCAGTCACGTTTTGTGCTTAAACACTACATTAAGCTCAAGACTGAACAAATAAATACCTTTGGAAAATAACAGCTGTTAAAGTTCAGAGTTCTCACCTGCTTTTTGTGATCTCTGCGTCTGAACATTGTTTTTTTTTTTTTTTTTTTTTGTGGCTCAGTTCATTTATATATTCTCATTTTTTAAATATGTTTTTAAAGATATTTGACCGTTTATTTCATCTCATGATCTCATAAATTCAGCATACGACGCGCACATGGTGTGAACAGGACGGTAACGGCAGAATCACACCTTTAGAGAAAGTTCAGAGAGAAGTAAAAGCAGCTCCACGTTTCCGTTAACATGTTTACTCGGGTTAAAATCCTCTCTCTGCTCCTTGTTCTTGTCCCGCCTTAAGACGAGAGCGAGGCTGCAGCACGTTTGACATCAGATTCTGAGTCGTTTTATGCTTTATGGATAAAATAAATAATTCACGGTAATCGCGAATATGAAAAATAATCGCGAATATGAAAAATACCCACGGCACCCCTGACGATCGATCACGGCACCCTAGGGTGCCGCGGCACCCCGGTTGAGAATCACTGACTTAGAGACACTCAGATGAGATCACTTGGGATCTACAATTGGAGTTGTGTAGATCTGAGATGCGGTGGTGACATCTAGAAGACTCTGGAGGACAACTACTAGAGGCTGTTCCTAGTATGACTGAACTGGATTGGAAATCCGGAGTGTGTTGGGAATTCTGGGAACAACTTGAATGTTGTTATTGCAATGAATGTGTTAGTATAATGACTTGCCATGTGTATTCCATCTGCTGGGGCTCTGCTCTTCACTGCTTGAATGATTTTTGAGCCATCAGGTTGTTGCATCCACTTTTTTTGTTATTATAGCCAAAGCAGATGGCCACCTTCCTGAGTCTGTTATGCTTGAGGTTTCTTTCTGTCATCAAAACAATGGCTGGGGGAGGTTTTCTTTAGTGCTGTTGCCAGTGTGCTTGCTTGAGGGTGGGTAATGTATTATTTGTATAAATAAGTTGAATTTAATCACTTGCATTACGAAGGAACATCAGCTGTGACATTTTGGCCATGTGGTGGGTTTTTTAAGGGCATGACCCAGTGCAAAGTTGAGGTCTACAGCAGCTGGAAAAGGCCAAGGGAATGCCCTCGTTTCACCTCGCTGTGGCAAATAGATGGTTATTTTCTGAAGATGGGAGTGGACCGATTATCATCCAGGACCTTGGGTGGTTCTGTAGTGTGGTGGATGCAGTACAAGGCCTGATCTGACCCCTTTAAGTAAATGGATTTACATCAGAAATCAAGTAACATTTTTGATCAGTGTTGCATTTTTAGTTCCCTCATTTGCACAATTAAAATCCAAGGTGCTACGTGTGGCCCGTATGCTGCAGGGAAACACTGTTAGGTAAGAAAGAATCATTGTTTTTCTCCTCCTATTCTTAGCGTCTCTCAGCCTCCAGCAGCAGATGAAAGCTGGAGTCAGCCACAGGCCACATTCCGACCGATATAAGGTGTTAAAATTAGACTGCTCTGCTGTGCCTCACGATAACAGACACGGAGGAAACAAACGTCGCGCTGTGCAAGAGGATGAGTGAAGATGTCACGTGGATCCACTGAATGTTTCCCGCTCACGTCACTCTCCTTCACTGTTGTACTACTTCAAATATGATCGGCCACAGCTGTGAGGAGACGCCATTATCACGGTGACTGTGGTGTTCTTCCAGGTCCCACTTGTTACTGCATGAGATATGAACAAAGAAAAATGTGGGCATGGTCCTAGTCTAACAAATGGAATGTCACAGTGTGAAAAAGATACAGTGAAAACTTATAAATAAACCATCAGTGATGAGATAAGTTGTCTCAAACCAAAGGGGACTCAAAGACTGGATACATCTGCGAACAGTTCTTTGCTTACCTGTCCATCTATCTGTCAAGCGGGCACTGTTTCACCAAAGTACAAATAACATTGGTGTCTGACTTCTTTCAGCTTCTCACATTTTGCTTGCCGTCACCACAACACATGTGGTGCAGGTGGATTTGTAACGAGCAATTTCTACTTGAGGCAAGGACAGTAACAGCTTCCTATAAACGGATCTGCTGTTGTCTCCCATTTTGTGCTTATAGTTGCCACAACAGATCCGGTAGGGTCACATGTGGATTTTACACAGGTTTTACCCCATATGGCCTCTCTGTTTCAACTGAATATGTATACCGAGAGAAATGGGCATGGGTGGCCTCGAAATGAAGACCTTCTAGTTGGGAGGGAGGCACATTAACTACATGTGCTACCATGCTGCCTGTAAATCTGTCATTTGGTTGCTTCCATTTTTTGGTGGGGGTGCCATAGCAGACCTGGTGGGTTTGCATGTTGATTTGGCACTAGTTTTACTCTGGATGCCTTTCATTGTGTAACTCTACATGTACATGGAGAATGAGGCACAAGTGGCATTGAACTGGGGACTTTCTAGCTGGGAAAGAAGCACACTAACAACTTGCACCACCACGGTGCCCATAAATCACTCGTTTGGTTGCTCTCATTTCAGCTTGAGGTCATCTCAACAGATCTCATAGGTATCTGCTGATGATGTGGCACAAGCTTACTCCAGGAAATAAACCTCTATATATTGGCATTTCATCTCCTAAATGGCATGAGGAGCAATTTGAAACACTGAATCGCTGTCTGTTACAATTCTTTATTTGTGTGTGTGTTTGGGTATTTGGATACCGTGAGTGATATACTGAAGCGACTGTCTCAGGTCATGTGTCAAGCATCTTAGGACAGCAAATACTTCTCTGAAACAACTGTTTCATATACTGTCTAACATGAAGGTTATTAAGGGGGGGTGTCTGTTACACGGCTTCCACTGTGGGTGCTTGATCAGTGGAGGTTTTGGAGTAATGCATTGCAGATTAAGAGACCTCAGGGTTAGTGAGACCTTGCACTGCTGCCCCCTCCTTGTTGAAAGTGTGTGCCCCACTGCCCACTTTCCAAGACCTCCACCCCTCGCGCCCCTCCTCATTTCCAGCACAACCATCAAGTGACGATAAAAGCTAAAAATATTGTGTCCAGCACGCGGTCTGCGAGGCCTCACCAGGTCATCCTGTGTGTCCAACAGGCTGAGATTGAGACGTGAATGTCTAACTGGAGTAACTATGACATCATCCGATCTGTGCTTTACTGACAGAACATAGCGTTTTATTATTTTGTTGACATTTAAATGAGAATTTTAGGTACTTATCCTGATACTCCTCTGGTTACTGTTTCACCTTCTAATTTATCACAGCAGCCTGACAGTACAGACTTTGATTGACGTTCAATCCAACTATTAAGAATGGCAGATATCAGATATTTGAATAACAGGCACTTTTTCCCCTCAGACACATGACCTGCTATGGCCAACCCCCAACCATGTGGTGCAGGTCACTCGTTACTAAGGATCCCAGCAATTGGACAAGACTAAGAATTGACCATGTGTTACCTCTCTATGGTAAATGCCTGGCTACTTTCAGGAAGTCTAGAATGAGCAGTTGTATACCAGTTTAGTTGCCAATAAGGACTCTGGGCACTTCTGCAAGATGTTGGATGTAAGAACATGCAGTACCAGTATAACTGCTGATTTAGATTATATTAGAAAGAACTTTATTGATCCCTTGCAGACTCCCTCAGGGAAATTGAGATTCCAGCAGCATTGTATAGCAGCACACAGGGAAGAAGTACACAGAGTATCAAAAGTGAAAGTTAAAAAAAGAAAAACATTTTGCAATATAAATACCAGACATACTGATCAATACTGGTTTACTGGCTACTACTCTTCTTCTCATTCCTGATCTCTGTCTACCAGTTACTGAATTCTCACACTTCCCAGTATGACATATTTTGGATCAGAATGAAGGTTCAAAACTTTATGGTTCTGGTGCTTTCTGTCTTACTGTTTGGTTGTGTTCTGGACAACTTTCAAATCAGCAGTCTTCCCCATGATTGTCATTGTGTGTACTGAACCAGACTGGGAGATTCATGATATTTATACTGTATAATTCGCGTGCACGGCTCACAGTCTTTTGTTTTCCCTTTGGAGTTCTTTTGTTATCAGTTTTCCTGGCATGTTATCTTTCCCAGCTAACAGTGTGATGGTTTCTCTGGGCAATCTTTCACCTGAAATGCTATTTTCCCCACCTAGCAGTGAGATGGTGCAATTATGTTCTCACAGTGCACTGTACAGGTTTCTTGTCTTAGCTTTGTTTTCGGGTTTGTGCACTCCCTTATGGTTGGTTGTTTTTCATCCTGACATTTCTTCCTCTGCTTCTCTGTATTTCTCTTTTCTGTTTATTAGCTGTTCTTCCCCATATTCTAGTGATTCCAGGTTGTCAGAGTTTCTGATTGCCTCTGTGTGTAGCATTTTGTCCAGGTCATGCTTGGGGTTCTCGCGTCTGGGCATTTTCGTATCTTTTATTTATTTGCATTGTTAAAAAGGCTCTCTGCCATTCATTCCACACCAGATTGTCTTAGGTTCTGTTCAAGCTCTTGCTCATTCTGTAGTCTTCATGTATCTGCTCATTGAGTATGACCTTGCTCATCAAGTTTAGTCTGTTGGATTTTGGATTTGTTTGCATGGTAGCACTGCTTTTCATTCACTACTGTTATTTGTTATTGGATTAACCCTTGCTGTTCCCTCAGAAAGATTGTTGCTCCGTGGTTTGCTCACCTATATACTGACTTAAGCCTGTGTTTACTGACAATAAGGTTACCTCTGGGAACTGCATTTTGAGACAAGTACCATGACAGCTGGTATCTTGACTTTGCTCTTGCATGTAATCAATAAATCAATGTTTTTTTCTGCAGTATCTGTCATTCACTGCTTTCGGGTTCACAACTCAAACCTGAAATGAAATAATATTTTATTCTATTTTGAGATACTTTTTCCCCTTTTAATTTAACATTTTAGTTTATATGTAACGAGTCTAGAATATATATAAACCTTCACTTTTTGAAATAACTGAGCAAAACGAACAAACAAAATCTACTTTTTCACAATAGTCATATTTCTTTAGATGCACTCTGTATTTATTCAAAATCAAGCAAGCTCAAAATCTAATATGCATTATTCAAGGAAAACAACCACAATTAGAAGGAACAACAATACAAATAAACAAATAAAAAACACTACTCAAAAGGCTGGTTGTGAATCACTGAATGATTTACCGCATATAAAATTGTAGGTACTGAAGTTCTTTGCATTTTTTACAGACGTGGGACAAAGTCACTGTCAAGTCTTTCTCATCTGCAAGTCCCAAGTCAAGTCTCAAGTCATCTTGCAAACAATAGGTGGTCATTATGACTTGAGACTTGACTTGAGACTTGCTGATTCATGATTTGAAAGTGACTTGATGGTGACTTTGTCTCACCTCTGAATTTTTTTATAACTACAAATCTGCAGTCCATTTGAAATAATGACTCCGTTAGACCTTTGACCACAAGATCCAAATTAGTGATTTGCTCCATGTCATTTCATGGACATTGAGGTGTCACTAGTTTCGTTTGACTATCTCTCCAAATAAAAGACTTTGCAAAATTTCTACAACACTGTTAGAGCTGATCCTCAAAGAGGAAAACTTTTCAAGGCACAGGAAAATTGGTTTTTGAATGAGGCAGGCAACTGATGCACGGCGACAAGGGTAATAAAAAAAGCCACAATGCCAGCGTTAATGTCAGCCTGTGCGCTCATCTGAGGTCCTTTATCTCCTCTGATGGTTCTGAGCAGCTGTTCCCAAACTCACAAACACTCTCCCGTCAACACTTGACACTAAATTATTACCATTAACAAGATAAACATTGTGGGGTGGTTAAGACGACAACAGAATTCTCACTTTTGTGTTACCAAAAGTACGCAGTAGTTTTTGTTTTCTTCACTGTGAAGAGTGTTATCTGCTATCTTATCTATCATTGGGGCCACACAGAGCTGACGTTTAAGGCTCAGGCAAACTGCCAAAGCCCTAAAACCAGCTGACAGCGTTCAGTCGGCTCAATATTTTTGACTTGTTTCTATAAACAAAAGAATTCCATACCAAGGACACCGGATTAACCCTACTATAATGCCTTTTGGTGGACAGGTTAAAATTAGACGTAGCATCCGTTCTAATCCTAAGAGCGTCATCGTGTGTTTGGAGCATCTGTTGACAGCTCGCATTCCGTGCGTATCGGTGGAGAGACAGACTGCTATTGTTAGCCGGGACCATCACATCCCTGTGCAAAACCTGGACCCTGGACCCTGGGCCGCATTCAGTTTGCAGCATATAACAAAGCCCATGACTGCAGCTGTTTTGTTTTACCCTTCAAAATAAAACTACATCATCTAAAAGTAGCAGAGTGTGTAAAAACACCATAACAAAATCCTCAAATCATACAGTAATCATTAGATTTCTATATGTAGTAATAAAGTGTAGGACATGTTTTGTAATATTGGTTAACACTGTACATTATTATCAGCAAAGAGCTAATTAGAGGAGCTAACTTTTTACTAGCAGTTTAGCTTTAGCGCTAACTTCAAATAGCTTCCACTAAATTTAGTTCCGCTAACTTTAAGTCAGCTAATATTTTTCTTGATAATGTCTAACAGTCAAAAATGGTTGTAAAACTTAAATCATACATGTTTGTTCCTGATGGTGCTCATACAATAATCCCATAAGCAAAACTGACGCATTGCGCGATGGCAAAAAGTATCACCTCGAGGACACGGGGGAGCAGGAGGTCAAGCCAGAGTAAATGTGTTAATGTTTAAGCTTTAACATATTTAAATTTAAGCTCTTTAGATCTGTTTTTTTGGGGGGTTGGAGCCAAAAAAAAAAAATCAAGCCAAAACTCATATAACTTCATATAATAGTTTTTATAATAGGTTTGCTTTCACTTCAGGTTTAGTTTTTATTTTAGCATGAACACGGTTAACGTTCCATCAAGCTGATTAGCTAAGTACGTTTTAGGTTAGCTGTGCCCACCACTGTGGAAAATATCCATTTTTAGAAAACTTTGTAAGCAAATTGATTATAACATAATAAAACTCATTTCAGTTTAAGGCAGACTAAAAAAAAATAAAGAAAGAAGGTTTGACAGGAAATATGTCAGGACATTTAATCCTGAGATGCGTTCTGATTTATGCCTTTTTTAGTGGTTTATGTATAGTTTCAGAGGATAACTTATGGACCGATTGATTTCAACAACAATTTACAAACAGGTTCATTTTTGACCACAAAAGGGGTAAATCAACTACTTTTTTTTTTCATATATATAGCAATAGAGGACGCTGGCCTATGGAAGGGTTAAGTACTCTAATGAATTCACTTTTAGTTCACACAGTTCTATTGTACAGTTTCAAACATTGTATTATATAAATGTGTTATTTACCTGCCAAATTACATACAGCAGGTAAAATAAGTATTGAACACATCACCATTTTTCTCAGTAAATATATTTCTAAAGGTGCAATTGACATGAAATTTTCACCAGATGTCGGTAACAACCCAAGTAATCTATACATACAAAGAAATAAAAACAAATAAGCACACAAATGAAGTTATGTGTAATAAAATGGAATGACACCACAAAAATTAATTAAACTCACTTATTGAAATTTAATACTTTGTCCAAAAGCCTTTGTTGGTAATGACAGCTTCAAGTGGCCTCGTGTATGGAGGAACTAGTCGCATACATTGCTCAGGTGTGATTTTAACCCATTCTTCCACACAAGCTGTCTTCAAATCTTGAAGATTGTGTTTTGGGAATGTTTTGCTGGATATCTGCTGGACAGACAGCACTGACACATCTGCTGTGTCAATCATGCTATGTTTGACATGAAATCCCCCCAAATAAATACTTCACCAGCAATTAAATTAGTTTGTAGTTTTGCAATATACCACTACATCTCAAGACTACGTGAATTTAGTCAATTCTGGACTAAGCCTTTCAGATAAATACTTCTAAAATATACAAATGCAAAATCAGAAGACAAAAATGATTTAATTGCTCCGCCAACGGGTGCTTTAGTTTGCAACATATAAAGCAAAAGGAAAAATTTTGTCTGCTAGACATTTAACCCAACAATGCCATCTGCACTCAGAAGCATGCAGTCTTGATGTTGTGATCTGAATAATATGCACACAAATTTTGACCTTTCAACCAACTGGTCTGTTTCTCCTTTGCACTAAGTCACATGGGTCATGAAAGAAGCCTGTGATTGGGTTTTATTTTGAAGTGTTCGTTCCTTACTTTCCTCTGCTGTTGTTCCCAGGCAGGATCCAGCAGCATGTCCCTGTCCCACTCCTCCTCTTGCATCATGTACTCGTCCTCGTAGCCGTTATCATAGTGTACCATGGTCTCCACCATCATTTTGCTGCACGCTCTATTCTTCTTCTGCGTCTAATTCGGGATGGATAAAGTCAATGTGACTCAAGGGTGGGAGAGTTTCCTGACTTTGTCTCACGCTTGCCCCTTCTCCTCCTAACCTGACACACGTCTGGCCTCTGCTGATGCCACAGATGAACAAGTGACAATGTCATTAGTACTAACTGGTCACATGATGCTTGCATGCCATCCACCCAAATCTCTCTCTCTCTCTCTCTCTCTCTCTCTCTCTCTCTCTCTCTCTCTCTCTCTCTCTTACTTGCATGCTCACAAATATGGTTTGGACACTTCAGGGTACATTTACACTGCAGAGGAAAGTAGCCTTCCAGAATTAAGCTCTGTGTTGGGAAGGTGTCGTAGCACGGACCCACAACAGGGGGCGCAAAGGAACGGACAATGAGTAAGCCAAAAGGTAACAATTTAATGTTGTGACAATACACAACTAAATACACAAAATCTGCAAAGTCAATTAACACCAGGTGACGTGTGGGCAGGCTCGAAGATAGGAGACCCCGATGAGAGAGAGGCCGCGTCCCACACGGCTTCCACCACCAACGGCCTGAAGAACACCGGAGCCGCCAAGTCCCGAATCCCCAGGTGACCTCTGTCTTCGACTGTCGACCCTGGTACTGCTGGCAAAAAGCAGAAACAAGATGAATGAGTGTAAGTCTTTACACTCAGTGGTTCTCGGTCTGTACACCGTTAGGAGGGGGAACCTCCACCTCCGAATCACACACTCGTGCAACGCCTGTGTAACCACTTATCTGTCCAGAGAGTTAGGCGCAGTCGTCGTCGTTAATCTCCGAAGTCCCAGATAAGGCTCCGTCCACAGGAATAGGGCTGCAAATAACACAACGTGTCAGTCAGCAGAGAAATTACCTCACGGTAGTCGATTTCTTGGCGGCGAGGTGGAGTTGCAGTCCGGCTTAAGTAGTGGTGTAGATGAGTGACAGCTGGTGTGATGAGTGACAGCTGTCACTTCCTCTGGATCCGGCGCCCTCTCATGCTTGGAGCCCGCACTCCAAGCAGGGCGCCCTCTGGTGGTAGTGGGCCAGCAGTACCTCCTCTTCAGCGGCCCACACAACAGGACCCCCCCCTCAACGGGCGCCTCCTGGCGCCCGACCTGGCTTGTCCGGGTGTCTTCTGTAGAACTCGGCCAGGAGGGCCGGGTCCAGGATGAAGCTCCTCTTCACCCAGGAGCGTTCTTCAGGTCCATACCCCTCCCAGTCCACCAGATATTGGAACCCCCGGCCCTTACGACGGACGTCCAGGAGCCTGCGTACTGTCCAAGCAGGCTCCCCGTCGATGAGCCGGGCAGGAGGCGGCGCGGGTCCAGGTGCACAGAGGGGCGAGGTGTGGTGAGGCTTGATACGGGACACGTGGAAGACAGGGTGGATCCGCAGTGAAGCTCCGACTCCCGGCTTGATGATCTTGAGGATGGGGAATGGTCCGATGTATCTGTCCTTTAACTTGGGTGAGTCCACACAGAGGGGGATGTCCTTTGTTGACAGCCACACCTCCTGCCCGGGCTGGTACGTGGGGGCCGGGGAACGTCGGCGGTCCGCATGGGACTTGGCCCTCGTCCGGGCCTTCAACAGGGCAGAGCGGGCGGTCCGCCACACCCGGCGGCATCTCCTGAGGTGGGCCTGGACCGAGGGCACACCGACCTCTCCCTCCACCAGCGGGAACAATGGGGGCTGGTACCCCAAACACACCTCAAAAGGGGAGAGGCCGGTAGCAGACGAAACTTGGCTGTTGTGGGCATACTCGATCCAGGCCAGATGGTGACTCCAGGCCGCCGGATGTGCGGAGGTGACACACCGCAGGGCCTGCTCCAACTCCTGGTTGGCCCGCTCTGCCTGGCCGTTGGTCTGGGGGTGGTACCCGGACAAGAGACTCACGGTGGCCCCCAGCTCCTTGCAGAAACTCTTCCACACCTGTGAAGAGAACTGGGGACCACGATCTGATACAATGTCCGATGGTATCCCATGCAGCCGCATGACGTGGTGGACCAGGAGGTCTGCCGTCTCCTGGGCCGTCGGGAGCTTCGGGAGGGCCACGAAGTGGGCCGCCTTGGAGAACCAGTCCACTATCGTGAGAACGATGGTGTTGCCCTGGGACGGCGGGAGGCCCGTGATGAAATCCAGGCCGATGTGAGACCAGGGGCGATGAGGCACTGGCAGGGGTTGGAGGAGGCCCGTCGTCCTCCGATGGTCTGCCTTGCCCCTGGCGCAGATGGTACAGGCCTGGATGTAGTCCCGGACGTCGGTTTCCAGGGACGCCCACCAGAAGCGCTGCTGGACTACTGCCACGGTCCTACGCACTCCGGGATGACAGGAGAGCTTGGACCCGTGACAGAAGTCCAATACGGCAGCTCTAGCCTCTGGTGGGACGTACAGTCTGTTCTTGGGGCCAGTCCCCGGGTCCGGGCTCCTGGTCAGGGCCTCCCGGACGGTCTTTTCCACGTCCCAGGTAAGGGTGGCCACGACAGTGGACTCTGGGATGATGGTCTCGGTGGGGTTCGACAGCCCCGCTTTGGCTTCTTCTTCATGCACCCGGGACAATGCATCTGATTTTTGGTTCCTGGTCCCAGGGCGATACGTGATCCGGAAGTCAAAGCGCCCGAAGAACAGAGACCAGCGGGCTTGCCTGGGGTTCAGCCGCTTGGCGGTCCGGATGTACTCCAGGTTCCGATGGTCCGTGAAAACCGTGAAGGGCAACGACGCCCCCTCCAGCAGGTGTCTCCACTCTTCAAGAGCCTCCTTCACAGCAAGAAGTTCCCGATTGCCGACGTCATAGTTCCGTTCAGCTGGGGTCAACCTGCGGGAATAAAAGGCACAAGGATGGAGAACTTTATCAGCCTCCACGCTCTGGG
Source organism: Thalassophryne amazonica (assembly GCF_902500255.1). NCBI lineage: Eukaryota > Metazoa > Chordata > Actinopteri > Batrachoidiformes > Batrachoididae > Thalassophryne > Thalassophryne amazonica. The sequence goes on along the minus strand of NC_047115.1, from coordinate 25,268,774 downwards.
ACAGCACGGCTCCTATCCCTGAGTCAGAGGCGTCCACTTCTACTATGTACTGGCGATCAGGATCAGGCTGCACCAGAACTGGTGCAGTCGAGAACCGGCGTTTCAACTCCTGGAACGCGGCTTCGCACCGATCCGACCAGGCGAAGGGGACCTTGGTGGAGGTCAGGGCAGTCAGGGGGCTAACTACCTGACTGTAACCTTTTATGAACCTCCTGTAAAAATTTGCAAAGCCGAGGAACTGCTGTAGTTTCCTGCGGCTTGTTGGTTGGGGCCAGTCTCTCACCGCCGCAACCTTAGCCGGATCAGGGGCGACGGAGTTGGAGGAGATGATGAACCCCAGGAAGGACAAAGAAGTGCGGTGGAACTCACACTTCTCGCCCTTCACAAACAGCCGGTTCTCCAATAACCGCTGTAGGACCTGACGTACATGTTGGACATGGGTCTCAGGGTCCGGGGAAAAGATGAGTATATCGTCCAGATATACGAAGACGAACCGATGCAGGAAGTCCCGCAAGACGTCATTTACCAAAGCTTGGAACGTCGCGGGGGCATTAGTAAGGCCGAACGGCATGACCAGGTACTCAAAATGACCTAACGGGGTGTTGAATGCCGTCTTCCATTCGTCTCCCTTCCGGATCCGAACCAGGTGGTACGCATTTCTAAGATCCAATTTAGTGAAAATTTGGGCTCCATGCAGGGGCGTGAACACTGAATCCAACAGAGGTAACGGGTATCGGTTGCGAACCGTGATCTCGTTCAGCCCTCTGTAATCAATGCATGGACGGAGTCCGCCGTCTTTTTTACCCACAAAAAAGAAACCAGCACCCATCGGGGAGGTGGAGTTCCGGATCAGCCCAGCAGCTAAGGAGTCCCGGATGTAGGTCTCCATTGATTCGCGTTCCGGACGTGAGAGGTTGTACAACCTACTGGACGGGTACTCAGCGCCCGGGACCAAATCGATGGCACAATCATACGGTCGGTGCGGAGGAAGAGTGAGCGCCAGATCTTTGCTGAAAACGTCAGCAAGATCGTGGTACTCCTCTGGCACCGCCGATAGATTGGGGGGGACTTTGACCTCCTCATTAGCTGTAGTGCCGG